>NW_026652295.1:38271960-38460711 GCF_009828535.3 Hylobates moloch | reverse complement strand
TCCCCCCTCTCTCCCTTCCCCTCTCTCCCAGGCGCCCTCAGCCCAGGAAGTCAGGCCAGGCTCTGCCCTCAGCCTGCTTCATCTCTAACCCATGCCCTTGGCCTCCCACTGGGGGATGTTTTGGCCAGATTGTGTGTGTTGGGCATAGGGAAAGGTGTTAACGTTTCAGAAATGAGAAAGGTGAGGCTTGGGGAGATGCTGGCCTGGGGTTTTTCCACCTCAGGTTTAGTGAGGTCTCCGCTCACATCCAGATGGGTTTGAGAAGCCTTTGGCCTGATGGAGAGTTGGGGAGTGGAGGTGTCACAGGGCTTTGGCCGTGCCTCTTTCCTCCCTCCACATTCCCATTCATCCTTCCCTCAGGTCAGTATTGCATGCCTGAGGAGGGCGTCCCGCTGACCCCCAAAGCCAACCTGCTGACCACAGAGGAGATCCTGACCCTCGCCCGGCTCTTTGTGAAGGAAGGCGTCGACAAGATCCGGCTCACAGGCGGAGAGCCGCTCATCCGGCCAGACGTGGTGGACATTGTGGGTGAGTTGGACGAAAGTCATCGCCACTTCTCCCAGCACCACCTCATCCGGCTGGACACGGATGCTGATGTTAACATTGGCAGCTGACATTCATTTAGCGCATGACACTCTCTTGGTCCTACAACACCTGCTGAGACAAGTGCTATTATTCTTTCCATTTTTGATGAGAAAATGAGGCTTAGGTTGGATAACTTGCCCAAGGTCATGAAGCTCACAAATGCCAGACCTCAGTAGCTTGCTGTCACATTGAGACCAAGGTCCTCTCCAGGAGGCCCACGTGACCTGGCTCTTGCTGACCTCCAAAACCCTTGCAGGCTTCTCCACCTTCCCCCTCCTTCCCGTTCACATGGCCGGACCTTGACACGTGCTGTTCCCTTTGCTAGGAGCTCAGGGCGCTCTCCTTGACCTCATTCAGGTCTCTGTTCACATGTCATCTCAGCAAGGCCTTCCTCGATCATCCTGTCTAAAGTGCTTCTTCATGTACTCACACTAGCCACTCTTTCCCAGAAATTGGCAAGTTATAGCAGCCAAATCTGGGCCAACATGTGTTTTTGTCTAACTTGCAAACTGAGTGTTGTTTGTTTGTTTGTTTTTGAGATAGAGTCTCGCTCTGTCGCCCAGGCTAGAGTGCAGTGGCACGATCTCGGCTCACTGCAACCTCCACCTCCCAGGTTCAAGTGACTCTCCTTCCTCAGCCTCCCAAGTAGCTGGGATTACAGGCACACACCGCTATGCCTGGCTAATTTTTTGTGTTTTTAGCAGAGATGGGGTTTCACTATGTTGGCTAAGCTGGTCTCGAAACCCTGACCTCAAGTGATCCATCCCCCTCGGGCTCCCAAAATGCTGAGATTACAGGCGTGAGCCACTGCATCGTGCCGTGGTTTTTATATTCCTAAATAATGGGGAAAAAAATCAAAAGAATAACATTTTCTACCACACGAAAACTATAAAATCCTAAATGTTCAGTGTCTATTAATGGAGTTTTATTGGCATATAGCCATGCCCATTCATTTACATATTGCCCATGGCTGCTTTGGCAGAGTTGCATGATGATGACAAAGACTGTGTTGCAAAGCTGGCCAGCCAAGTAGAAAATATTTACTGTCTGGACTTCCACAGAAAAAGTGTGGTAACCCCTGCCCTACCCACTTACCCTACTTCATTTTACTTCACAGCATTTATCTCATCCTGGCACTGTGTGATTGGGTTGTGTGTTTGATTTCTTTAATTGTCTATCTCCCTATTCATTGGTGTGAAAGCTCTCGGGTTGCTGGAGCAGGTTTTGTTTTTGGCATCCAGTACCGTGCCTGACACATGGTTGATGCTCCCTGAGATTCACTGAATGAATGGAGACTGGGTCAGAGTACAGTCTCTGCAGTACGGCATACTCCTATTTGAGTCTCCACCATGCCTCTTAAAAGCAGCGTACCTTGGGCAACTTTTAAAATCTGTTCTCAGCCTTGAGGCAGTGATAGTACCTACCTCATAGGGTTGACCTGAGGAGGGAATGAGAATGCAATGCTCAGCCTGTGGCAAGTGCTCTGTAAAGGTAGCTCTAAAGGGCCTCTTGCCATGAGCTTCTAAACCCCAACATCAGGAAAGAGACCTTTGCTCATGTAATTATAGGTGATGAAATCAGGGCTATGAGGTTCCATGTTCTTGATTGCTGCTCCGTCCAGCTGCTTTGGACAGGAACCCCCCCCCGCCCCACCCCTCAGCTCTCTGGCTCAGTAATTGTTCACTGGAGTACCCTCTTATGTGCCTCCTACTGTGCTGGGCACATGAAGATGAATGAGCACCAGCCCTGCTGTTGAGGACCCATGGCCCACTGGAGGAAGCAGCTGCTGTATAAGGGAAGCCTAGGTGCTGTGAGAGTCCCAAGGAGGGGCCTGGGTCCCCCTGACAGCCCTCTTCTCCCTCCTGCCCCATGGCCAGCTCCCTTCAGCCCCGACTGGTCACTTGGCCTGGGAACCTCTGTCATCCTGTGCTGGCTGAGCTGGCCCAGGCAAACTGATGCCATGTTCCAGGCAGCTCCTCAGGGCTAAAAGGCAGGCTGGCTACCAGGAAAGGGCTGAACCTGCGGAACCAGCTGCTTGCCAGGTCCAGCCCCCTCATCCAGGCCACTTCCTCTGTCTGGCACCCGCGGGCATGGGCTACCTTGTGCCAGGACCTGTGAGAGAGCAGAGGGGTTGAGGAGCACTCACTGGTCAGGGAGGTACAGGATGGCTGAGCACCGGTATGAGGACTTGGGGCTCTCCCTGGAAACCCCAGCATGCAGAGTGGGAAGAATGGGAGCCAGGAAAGTTGGTAGCTCTGTCCCCATTCTGCCACTCTCTGGCTGGGTGAGCTTGTGCAGGTTCCTTCCCCACCCCAGGGCCTCAGTTTCCTCAGTTGTGGTTGAGCCACTTTAAGGATGTTTTCTGCTGTGATATTCTGTGGTTATTGGTCCTGGCTGATGGAATGCGATGGGCAAGGGGTGATCGCCACGTGGATGCTAGTTAGGATAAGGCCCTGCCTGCAGTGACCTGCTTCTGAGGATTTACCTCCTGCCTCCCAGGGGGTGGGAGTAGGTGAAACACCTCCCCCTGCCCCTTCCCCAGTGCTTCAAAAAGAATGGCGGCTGCACCCCCTGACTTCCTGTGGCGCTGTGCCTGTGAGCACTCTGACATCTCAGGGGCTAGCCTCTGATCTTCCCCAGAGGAGCTGCTTCAGAGCAAAGCAGCCTTGAAGGGCAGGGCAGATGGGTGCTGGTGGAGGAGGGAGGGACAGGGGAAGAGAGGGAACAGAAGTCAGGGCCAGGATGTTCCAGAACGCTTGTGCCTACCCTCTCACGTGAAAGTTTTGAGGGGCTCCCACCTGGAGGCAGAGCAAAAGGATTGCAGGTTACAGTTTCTGCTGAGCCTGAGGTCCCATTCACCTCAGGTCCATGTCTGAAGCTCTGTCAGCCTTTGAGAGGTGCTGCAGAATGCCCCACGGGAAGGGTTTGGGCTCTTCAGCTCCCTCTGGCTCCCTCTGCCAACCCCTTGCCTCTCCAGCACTTCTCCACCCTGCTTCATGTGTAGACAAAGTCCCATGCCCCTTCTTTTCAGCTGAGATGGGTTTAAAGCATTATCTTGGTGCAAAAGTTATGGTGGGTTTTGCCATGAATAGCATGTCCCATAGAGCATGGGTGTCCTATCTTTTGGCTTCCCTGGGCCACAGTGGAAGAATTGTCTGAGGCCACACATAAAATACACAAACACTAACGATAGCTGATGAGCTAAAAATTTACCAAAAAATCTAATGTTTTAAGAAAATTTACAAATTTGTGTTGGGCCACATTCAAAGCCGTCCTAGGCCACGTGCAGCCCGTAGGGCACAGGTTGGACAAGCTTGCCATAGAGCTTCCCAGGGGAATGTTCTGCATCTGTGTTGTCTGATACAGTAGCCACTCGTAGCTCTTGAGGGCCTGACATGTGGCTAATGTAACCGAGAAACTGAATTTGTGTTTTATGACTTTTTCATTCATTTAAGTAGCCTCATGTGGCCAGCAGCTGCCGTGTTGGACTGTGAAAGTTAGGGTCTTCCAAAGGAAGGAAGAAGGAACTAAGTGCACAAGTACTGTGAGAGTGTTGGAGGAGTTTGCAGGGCCCTTGTTTTCCATCCTAACTTCCCGAACGACTGGCCACTGCCAGATGAGCTGGACTTAGCTTAAGAATCACTCCTTGGGGAACAGCAGACACTGGGACCTACTTGAGGGTGGAGGGTGGGAAAAGGGAGAGGATCAGAAAAAATAGCTATTGAGTACTAGGCTTAGTACCTGGATGACGAAGTAATCTGTACAACAAAACCCCGTGACACAAGTTAACCCATGTAACAAACCTGCACATGTACCCCTGAACGTAAAAAAAAAAAGTTGAAAAAAAAAATCACTCATTGCTGCAGCTTCTTCCTTTCCTTTTTCTTTCCTTCCTTCTTTCCTTCCCTTCCTCGCTCCCTCCATTCCTTTCTGCCTTTCTTGTAGAGTATAGCTTGATTTCACAGCTTAAAGCCCATGAGAGGCTTAATGTAACGGAAAGCCAATGACAGATTGTGAAAAGGGGTAAAGCATTTTGTTTTATTTTTGATGGGCTCCAGTTGCATAGAATTAGGTTAAATCATAATCCTTGGTTCATGAGATATTCTCATCATTGATCCGTGTATGACTCGCTTTACTTTATTCATGTTAATAATTCCTAAGGAAACCCACTATACCACCAATTTTTTGGCAGTAAGTTTTTTTTTTGTTTTTTGTTTTTTGTTTTTTTTAGACGGAGTCTTGCTCTGTTGCCCAGGCTGGAGTGCAGTGACGTGATCTGAGCTCACTGCAACCTCCGCCTCCCGGGTTCACACCATTCTCCCGCCTCAGCCTCCCAAGTAGCTGGGACTACAGGCACCTGCCATAATGCCCGGCTAATTTTTTCTATTTTTAGTAGAGACAGGGTTTCACCGTGTTAGCCAGGATGATCTTGATCTCCTGACCTCGTGATCCACCCACCTCGGCCTCCCAAAGTGCTAGGGTTACAGGCGTGAGCCACCACGCCTGGCCATTTGACAATAACTTTTAACTACCTATGGGGCCTTCCCTATCCTGTACCCTGCCCCCACCCCACTGCCTCCTAAGGTAAGCGTTCCTCAGTTTTCTATTTATCACTTCCTTGCTGCCCTGTTCCCCCTCTCCTTTTTTTTTTTTTTTGAGACTGGATCTAGCTCTGTTGCCTGGGCTGGAGTACAGAGTGGCATGACAGCTCACTGCAGCCTCAACCTCCTGGGTTCAAGCGATCTTCCCACCTCAGCCTCTAGAGTAGTTGGGACTACAGGCGCACACCACCACACCCAGCTAATTTTTGTATTTTTTGTAGAGACAGTGTTTTGCCATGTTACCCAGGCTGGTCTTGCACTCCTGGGCTCAAGTGATCCTCCTGCCCTGGCCTCCCAAAGTGCTGGGATTACAGGCATGAGCCACCACACCTGGCCTATTCCCTTGCTTTTTAAAAAGTAGATATAGCGGGCCGGGCGCGGTGGCTCACGCTTGTAATCCCAGCACTTTGGGAGTCCGAGGCGGACGGATCACGAGGTCAGGAGATCGAGACCATCCTGGCTAACACGGTGAAACCCCGTCTCCACTGAAAATACAAAAAATTAGCTGGGCGAGGTGGCGGGCGCCTGTAGTCCCAGCTACGCGGGAGGCTGAGGCAGGAGAATGGCATAATCCCGGGGAGCGGAGCCTGCAGTGAGCCGAGATCGCGCCACTGCACTCCAGCCTGGGTGAAAGAGCGAGTGACTCCGTCTCAAAAAACCAGTCTACAAAAAAAAAAAAAAGTAGATATAGCGTTTTGAAGTTTGTAAGTGTCATGCTCTGTGTAGTCTTTCAGGGCTTATTGTTTTTGACTCAAGTAAAATGCATAATGTTATACAGAGTTGTAAGAGTTGTAGTTCTTTTTTCCTCTGTGGTCTACTGTTACATTATGTGAATGTACCCTATTTTCTCCTTTTAGTGAGCATTTGAGTTGGTTCCAGCTTTTTTGTTGTGGACGGTGCCGCTTTGAACATTCTTGTTTTCATTAACATATCTTGGTGTACGATTTATCTAGCGGTGGAACTGCCGGATCATGAAATAGGTGAATGTTTAACTCTGGAAAACAATGTGGCATTACTTAATAACCTGGTTGTGCCAAATACACTTTCACCAGTGCTATGTAAAAGATCCTGCCAAATGACCTCCCAACACTCAGTATTATTCTTGATATTTGCCAGTTGAACAAGTGTAAAATTATATTTCATTGTAGTCTTAATTTGTATTTTCATGTTTAAGAATGAAGTTGGCATCTCTTCACATGTTAATTAGCTATACATAAATATAAAATATCTTTTACTGTGTAATTCCTGGTCATGTCTTTTGCCCATTTTTCTATTTGGTTCTTTGTCCTTTCATATTTATTTGGTACAGGTTCTTTGTATATGTTGCAAATATCTCCTCCCAATCTGAGAAAACAAGTTACACCATGTGTAATGATTGTTTTTGATCAGTAGCAGTTCTTGAATTTATCAGTGTTTTTTTCTTTTATGGTTAGTGTTTTCATATCTTGTTAATGAAACACCTAACCCCAGATCAGATCACCTACCTTTGTTCTTCACTAAAGATTTTAAATTTTGCATATAGGTCCTTAGTTCATCTGTAGATGATTTTTGGGAATTCAATGTAATTTTTTTCCATATGGATAGCCATTTTTTTCTAGTTCTTTATATTGAACAATCCTTACTTCCTCCATAAATCTGCCATTCTGTAAGTATTGATCTGTTTCAGGTTCTACTTTGTTCTGTTGGTCCATTTGTTAGTCTCTGTGCCAATATCAACTGTCTTAATCACTGTAGCTTCATCAGTCAATTATCTGGTAGGGCAAGTTCTTTTTATTCTTTTTCAGCAGTGTTTTACATATACTAAGGCTTGGCCATGTAAATTTTAAAATCAGCTTATCAAGTTTTTTTTTGGTTGTTGCTGTTTTTATTTTTTTTATTTTTTTATTTTATTTATTTATATTTTTTTGAGACAGTCTCACTCTGTCATCCAGGCTGGAGTGCAATGACACGATCTCGGCTCACTGCCACCTTCACCTCCCGGGTTCAAGCGATTCTCCTGCTTTGGCTTCCCAAGCAGCTGGGATTACAGGCATGTGCCACCACCATACCTGGCTAATTTTTGTATTTTTGGTAGAAACAGGGTTTTACCACGTTGGGCAGGTTGGTCTCGAACTCCTGACCTCAGTGATCCATCTGCCTTGGCCTCCCAAAGTGCTGGGATTACAGGCATCAGCCACCGTGCCCGGCCTCCAGTTGACTTTTAAGCTAGTTCTTTGGGCAGTTGCCGCTGATTTCTTCAGTAAGGAGATAATCAGTGATGGTGCTGAGGTCTCAGTGGGCAAGGGAAAGAATACAGCTTAACCTGCTTCATTTTCCTTTATCTACTCACATTCTTTGCTCATCTTCATCCCCTAACTCATACCGTTTCAGAACAACTAGCCTTCTTAAGGACTTAGATTGTTAAGTTCTTAGATTCCTAGATTGTGTTCCTCCAGGGTTGATTTGGCAGAAATGAACAACCACTGCTAATTTTCCTTATTGGCAGAGCCAGAGTGAAACTCTTTCCTTTTTCAAACAGCTCTTATTTGTAAAATTTATTATTTTTTTTTTACAAAAGTAATTTATGTTTATTTCAGAAAAGCAGAATGTCGTTACTGCCTGTTTGTAACCACTGTTGACATTTTGGTTTGATGACCCGCCTGCCATTTTTTCTCTGCATCTTGTATTTACTATTTTTTGTGTTTACTGCATCTCTTGTTACTGTTCTCTCTACGTAATATAGTGTGTGCATTTCCCTACACCCTAATGTATGATTTTACAGAGTCATTTTGGGTTGCATAGTGTTCCATCATCCAGAGAAAACATAATTTAACCAGTTTGCTATTGTTGGCTCTCTAGCTTATTTCCCACTTCCCTTAATTATGCATTACTCCGTGATGAACATCCTTGTAGGCAAATGTTATTCACATCCATGATTATTTCCTTAAATTCTTAGTGGAATTTCAGGTCAAAGGCTTTAAAAGTTCATGTACAACTTCTCTGCAGAAAGATTATATGATTTTATTCTTACACCATGAATGTGTGCATTCCCATGCACCCCTACCTTAAACTGATGATGAATTTTGTAATATTCTGCCTTTTCTAATATTTGGCTTCACTTGAGCACTTTACTCTTGGTTTCCTGTCTCTTGCAGCACTAAGCTGGGTCTTCATAGAGACATATGTTTACATAGCTTCTTGGAAACAACTGGTCTGGTGGCTGGAAGGGTGTAGTCAGTGGCACTGTCCATGTAGCAAAGGTCAGCTAAAATTCAGGGGGAGGGGTGTATATGTGTGACACCCACATTATAAAAAGTGTTCATTATAAAAAGAAATTTTACCTATAAGTAAATATAAAAATCACCTATGATCCTACTGATCAAAGTTTAACTACTGTGTACATTTTGATAGCTTATCTTTTCTTTAGATCTTCTTGGATTTGAATGTGAGCAGGTATGTTTCTTCAGACTCATTCTTTTCATTCTTTGGTGTTTTGTATCCAGCTCTTCAAGAATGCCTTTGCTGAATTTTCCAGTTTGCTCATTCATTCCTGTGTCCATTCTGCTTCTCAAGTTTTTTCTTTTTGTAACTATATATTGTTTAATTTTCAAGAGCCCTAATTAGGGTTTTTTCTTGGTTTATCTTCAAGATTGAATATGTATCCCAATGAGGATATTCCCTCTGCTTTTTAAAAGAATTGTCTTCTGTTATCACTGTTCCTTCTCCTCCTCCTTTCATTCTTCCATTTGGGGAACTAGTTATCTTTCTTTCATGCTTCTTCCTTAAATGTTTGTCGATTCTTGGCAATGTACTCATCTTAGTGCCTGAGGTCTCTGTTGGCCTGCCTGGCAATGTTGTTTGTGTTTCTGTGGGTTGCTCCAAGGTTGTGGAGAAGGGGTGTGAGGTACTGCTGAGTGCCACCAGGACTCAGGCCTTGCCCCCGAAATGGTTTGGCTGTGTCCCCACCCAAATCTCTTCTTGAATTGTAGTTCCCATAATCCCCACGTGTCATGGGAGGGACCCAGTAGGAGGTAATTTAATAATGAAGGTGGTTACCCTTATGCTGTTCTCATGATAGTGAGTTTTGACGAGATCTGATGATTTTTATAAGGGCCTTTTCCTGTTTTGCTCAACATTTCTTGCTGCCGCCATGTGAAGAAGGACGTGTTTGCTTCCTCTTCTGCCATGATTGTAAGTTTCCTGAGGCCTCTCTAACCATGCTGAACTGTGAGTCAATGAAACCTCTTTTCTTTCTAAATTACCCAGTCTCAGGTATTTCTTTATCAGCAGCGTGAGAAGGAAATAATACAGCCCCATGGCTGGCTTAAGTGTCTGCACTGGTGCTCTGTCCTTGAGGCAAATGCTTCTGCTACCTTCCCCTGCCAACAGGGAGGGATGAGGCCAACCTGTCCAACTCCTTCAAATATAACTCCCCTCTTACACAACCTCCCTGACGTGCAGTAGGACCCCTCTACTCCTGTACACGTGACTACTAAGCTGTGTGCACACTAGTCTCTCCCTGTTTTTACAGAACCTTCTCCTGGGTGCACTTTGAGCTGTGGTCTCTATCCGTCTGATCGGTCCCATCTGCTTTCTCTCTTTCAGTACTTATTTACCTTTCTGGGCTATCTACGGCATTCTTTCTTACCTTCCAATGCTATTATGGATTTTTAAAATCCTTCCATTATTTCTAGGGATATTTGGTAGAATGGAGCTGTCAAATAGCACTTAATTCAAACACTTTTATGTTTCCATTATACAGAGTATCAAGACCTGTGTAGTACTTGGTTGTTAAGAGCAGAGTCCTGAGTCAAGCACACATGGATTTAAATGCCAACTCTTCTTACTGTGTGACATTAAGCAATTTTCATAATCTTTCAGAGCACCTCTCTCCTTATCTACTAAATGAGATAATTGTTATTGTGAGGCTTCAAGGAGCTAAATATATGCAAAGCCCTCAGTAGATCACCTAGCACAGAGCACTCAATGCTTAATATTTTGGTTATTTTTGTCAGTTTTGATTCTTAGCTTTCTTTTTAAGTTAGGCCTGGTTAATATAGGTCTGCAGAGAGCCTCTTTTCCATCCATCTTGTCTGGACAAAGGGTTTTGCCTTCCAGCCCTTTGTCCGGCCTCACCAAGAACAAGCAAGCAGTCTGACCCCCTTTCTGTTGTCCTTACAGCCCAGCTCCAGCGGCTGGAAGGGCTGAGGACCATAGGTGTTACCACCAACGGCATCAACCTGGCCCGGCTGCTGCCCCAGCTTCAGAAGGCTGGTCTCAGTGCCATCAACATCAGCCTGGACACCCTGGTGCCTGCCAAGTTTGAGTTCATCGTCCGCAGGAAAGGTGAGCAGATGTGGATGGGGTGGTTGTGCCTCCCAGGGCCTGCACATAGCTGGGGAGGGCGTGGCCATTGTTGAGCGAGGGGCCTGGTCACTTGCTCTTGGTGTCTGGGCTATCAGTAAGTCAAAGCACTTATTTCTCACCCCTCATCCTTGCCAAATGTATGTCAGGGACTTTGGGGGTCAGACACTAATGACCTAGGGTGACCAACCTCCCCACCACCCCAGCCCCAGTTTGCCCAGGACTTGAGGGGGTTTTAGAATGAAGGACTTGAAGTTTTGAAACCAAGACAGTCTGTGGCAAACTGGGCCGAGTTGGTCATTCTACGATGAGCTCTGAAGAAACATGGGACAGGCCAGGGTGGAAGTAGCCGCCCTGGGATGCCAGGGTCTGGGTGTATGCTGCCAGGTGGGGTCCCCTAGCAGGCCCCCATGGTTGTCCCTGTGCCCACATGGGTATAAGTCCCTCCTGTGCACCCCCTACTGCAAGCACACCCATACCTTCCACTAACCTGCCTCAGGAGGCCCAAGGTAGACAGGTGGAGCCAGCCTCGAGCTGTGGGTCGCAGTAGACCAGTGCCTGGCTTCCCCTTGGCATGGAACTCATGTTGGGGCAAAGGTTCTTCAGGTTTGGATACCCTTTGATATGTGGGAGAGGGTACATGACTGAGCACTCTGGAGGATCAGAGGGATGGCAGGGAGACCCAGATCTCCTTCCTCTTCCTTGGAAGCAGCTTCAAGATCAGCCCTACCACCTTCTTTCCTTCCTTTTCTTTTTTTTTTTTTTTTTTTTGAGACGGAGTTTCGCTCTGTCGCCCAGGCTGGAGTGCAGTGGCGCAATCTCGGCTCACTGCAAGCTCCGCCTCCCGGGTTCACGCCATTCTCCTGCCTCAGCCTCTCCGAGTAGCTGGGACTACAGGCACCCGCCACCACGCCCGGCTAATTTTTTGTATTTTTAGTAGAGACGGGGTTTCACCATGGTCTCGATCTCCTGACCTCGTGATCCGCCCGCCTCGGCCTCCCAAAGTGCTGGGATTACAAGCGTGAGCCACCGCGCCCGGCCCCTTCCTTTTCTTAAACGGGGTGTGATGCCTTGCTTAATACCCTCCATGTGCTGAGGAAGCACTTATGGTGTCTCCTTCCTCTATGGAGGCCTGCTCCAGGTGCTGTGGAGGGGACAGAAGACACATAAGACATTTCCTTGGCCTTACAGGCTGCTAAGGGCCAAAAGATGTCATTCCATGGGACAGCCTTTGCTTGTCTTGTGGTATCGATTAAAGCGTTACAGAGAGGAAGAAAGAACTCTTAGCAGGAGAGAACTAGGAGGGCTTCAAGGAGGATGCATGTATGCTGGCCTTGAGGGGCAGGAGGGTTTGAATCAATGGCATATACTCTGAGCGGGGGCAGGAGTACAGAACCTGCAAGGGCTCTACGGTGGGAAAGTAGGAGGCGGAGCTGTGGGCTGTACTGCCCGCATACACGTTCTCCCTTTTTGTCTCTCATTTCCTGGCACGTGGATTGGAGACATTGGATCTTCCCTCCCATTCATACTCTTTTGTCCACCACCTGCCTTTGGAGGGGAGTGTTTTACAGAAAAGAAAACTTATAGTTCTAGGTTATCCTAGCAGCATTATTTTTTTCAAAGCTACACATTTTTGCCTTTACCCTCTCACTGAGCAGTCTGAAAATGCTGCAAAGAAACCATGGAGGCCATTTCTAGGCACCCTATCTCACAGGTGACCACCCAGGCTATGCAGGCTGGGGGTGCTGGAGGGGGCCAGGATGCAGTAGGTGATCAAGTGATTGGATGCATGAGGGAACTGGGCAGTGAGAAGTCCACCTGGGGTCACATTGACTATGGTTAATGATTGTTGAGACAATAATTGCTTACCAGCCCTGGAACAGCACCTGTGCGTAGTAGGTGCTCAGAGAGTATGTGTTGAATGAATAATTGATGGACTGTTGAAGAAAAAACACTGAAGTGGGAGTGGAAAACCTGCATTCTGAAAGATGGAGCCATGGGGCTTTGAGCAGAGCATTGCCTCACTCTGGGTCTTGGTTTCCTCCTGTAGACTACAAGAGGGTTCAACTAGATCCAGGGTCAGCATGCTATGGCCCACAGGCCACATCTAGCCCCCTGCCTGTTTTCATGTAGCCTTTGAGCCAAGAATGCATTTTACAGATAATGTTCCCTATCATTAACTGATTTTGAATGTTAACTATGAACTCCATTTAAGCAAAATATTGTCCCTGCAAAAAGAATTGCATTATTGTATCCCATTTGTAGATCTGTTTTACAAAACACTGTAGTCAGTTATTACTACTACATTTTGAATTTAGCCAACACTTCGTGACATACTTACACGGATCCTCAATTTTGGCTCTTGGCTTGCAAAGCCTACAATATTACTCTGGCCTGTTTTAGAAAACGTTTGCCCATCTCCAGACTAGATGGGCTCTGGTGCTTTTCTGTGGGGGTGTGGGGGAAGAAGAGAGACGACAGAAGTTCCTGGATCCTTGTTTCTCCCTCCCAGGCTTCCACAAGGTCATGGAGGGCATCCACAAGGCCATCGAGCTGGGCTACAACCCTGTGAAGGTGAGGCCGTGCCCCTGCTGTAGATTCCTGACTTCCCTCCACACTGCCCTGGCCTTCCCCTCACTGCCCCTTGGCCCACTTGAGAGCCCTCAGCTCTGGCCAGCATGGCTGAAGTATGTGCACCCTCCCACCTCTTCTCTCCCTGCTGGTCCAGCCCCACCCACCCTCGAGAGAAACGAGAAAATCAGTGACCCCAAGGAAATCCCGTAACTTAGAGAACTGAGTGGGAGAAGCAAGGAATGGGTCCCTGAGTGGAAGGCCTCAATGAGTGCCAGGCCCCCAAGGGTCATCTCCACAAAAGAATGCAGGGGGCACAGCCCTCATGGTCCCATTGTCCCCCGGCCAGGTGAACTGTGTGGTGATGCGAGGCCTTAACGAGGATGAACTCCTGGACTTTGCGGCCTTGACCGAGGGCCTCCCCCTGGACGTGCGCTTCATAGAGTACATGCCCTTTGATGGTCAGTGATCAGGGACGGGTTGAGGGAGGGAAGAAGGGATTGGGCCTGCAGGTCGCGTGGGGTGGCTCACTCATTGGGTATGGCTGACCTCAGGGGCAGTGAGTCTAGGATTATGATGGGCTGTTGGTGGCTTCTCGGAGTCCACTGTGGATGTGATTCAATCCACCAGTTTTAGGCAGGGCTCCCATCCCTCCCATCCAAGAGGGTGGAGAACTGATTGCTATGCTATGGCAGGGGATGGATTCAAAGACCCCGGGGCCCCTTCAACTCTGATTCAGAAGCTCCCCTTGCCTTCCCCCAACCCGAATACAGGCAACAAGTGGAACTTCAAGAAGATGGTCAGCTATAAGGAGATGCTAGACACTGTCCGGCAGCAGTGGCCAGAGCTGGAGAAGCTGCCAGAGGAGGAATCCAGCACAGCCAAGGTTAGGGAGCAGGAGGGTGTGGGGCAGGCCTGGAGGAAGGTCGTGCCTCCACCCTAGGATGGAGAGCTAGCAGGGGGCTGCACTGTGGTGGGGATGCTGTGATGTGGGATGGTACCATTTAAGCAGGAAGCATCAGTGCTATCACAACCACCTCCCTGTTTCATGGATGAAGATGTGGGCTCGGCTAGGGTGGGGGGCTCAGTAACATGTCAGAGGACACACTCCAGGAGGTGGCAGAGAGGGGTGCTCATCCCTCTTACACACAGACTTTTCTAAACATGCTGCCCACAGGTCCCTGCCTTAGCAGCTTTTATCTAGGGCAAGCCAGGCATAGGTCAACCCATGGGTCATCCATCCTACCAGAGTCTTCTATCACCTGAGGGCCTTGGGTGGAGCTTCACATGGGGTCCTCTGGGAGAGGGTTGAGGAGTGGAGGTTCTGATGTCATGGAGTGAGAGACTGGGCTCAGTAGCCCATCCCCTCCACTGCCCTTTTGCTCCCACTGTCCCCTGCCCAGGCCTTTAAAATCCCTGGCTTCCAAGGCCAGATCAGCTTCATCACATCCATGTCTGAGCATTTCTGTGGGACCTGCAACCGCCTGCGAATCACAGCTGATGGGAACCTCAAGGTGAGCATCCCCTCCTCCACGGGGACCCCTTGCCATCTCTGTGTTCTCATGTCTCCTCCCATCTTTGCTCCCTGATTGGAGAGGAGGCTGGCAGGGCACAGTGTGGGGGAAGGTGGTTGGTGCAATAATGTCAGGTTTGGAGGCATGATGGGAGCAGCAGGTGAGGGTGAACCATGGCCCCTCTGGAAATGTCACCCTGATTCCTTCCTTCCTTCTGTGGGGCCCTGAAGTAGCTTCTGGTTTATTGGAAGCTCCTTTCCAGCTCTCATGGAGCTGCAGGATCAATGTGCATTTTGCCTGGCCCCCACCATGGTTAGCCCCTTCCACCAGGCCAGGGGCTCAGCTCTGAAACCAGAAATGGATGTTACTCATATCTAACAAGCATGTCCTGTGCATTTGGCCCTGTGGGGGATGTCGGGACCCTTCTCGTCAGGGCTATGCAGACTCACAGGCAAGACCAAACAGAGGCAACGTGTGGCAGCACCAGAGTCCTTGCCACACGCGTGGCTGGATAGGCTGTGAGGGTGCGGGGCATCAAGAGCACTACACACCTCAGCAAGCCTTGAAGAATGCGTGGAGCAGAAGTGGGGAGGGGAGGGTGCACACATAGGGTTCATACTGGTTGGGCGGACTAGGGCAGATTAAAGTCAGCTATGGGAAGACTACATTGTAGAGGGCTTTGGTTCAGAATGTGTTCTGTGGACAATAGTGTGCTGAGTAAGGTTCCTGAACAGGGGAGACATCCCCCGTGTATGTTTTATAAGCCGCAGGCTGGGTGTGATGACAAGAAGACCAATTAGGTGGCCATTCAGTGGTTCTCCAAATATGTTAGAGTATGAATTGAAGGGAAGGAAGACTCAGAGAGCTTGGTAATGTTTGTGGAAGGAGGGGAGGAAGGCATCAAGGTAGCTGGAAGGCCTTGGGATCTTTTACAATTGTGGCAGGGTGATGATGGTGGGTTGGGTTTAGATGCATCCAGTTTGAATCCAAAGGAACCATCCAACAAGTTGCTGAAAAGCTTGGGGGTTTTTCTGGGCTGGAGATATGGAATTGACTTGGACTAGAGGTGTTATCTGTATCTGTGAGGTCTTGGCAGGAAATGGAAGGTGGGATTCTGAAGAGAATGTAATAAAGAACATATTTATAACATATAAGATTAAGGAAACCAATAAAGGATATTGAGGTACTTGGGCCCAGCAGCAGCAAAGTGCTGTTCCCACTTAGGAAGGACAAGGGGGAGGCATTGATGTCACTGGGGCCCAGGAAGGGCTGGAGCCTTAGAATAGAGGCCACCTCATTGGCACCTGAGCTATGCAGAGAAGCAGCTGCTGCCAGATACATCAAAGCAGGGAGGAAGCAGGGGATAAATGCCTCAAGATTGTTCCTTTCCCTTTGCCCATTGATCTCCCAGGCAGGAGCCAGCTGGGGGGGTTGGCGGGGGATGGTGGGGCTGGCGCACCAGGTGAAGTCCACAGGAGGAACCTCTTTGTTGCAGAGAAGGGAACCTGGAGACTGGTTGGGGAGCGAGGCATGAGGAATAATGGGCACGCTGAAGCAGTTAGACCTGTCCTAGATTTCACTGGTATCTTCTCCAGTGGTCTCTGCCTGCAGAAGCTTCTCAGACATTCTTCTTTCTCTGTGGCCACGGTGCCTTGTGCAGAGCTGGCACAGAGTGGATGCTTCATAAGTTTTGGTGGAAGGATGGTAGGTATATTGATTTCTGGGGCTGTCTCATCCATCCCTCTTACAGAAGCTGAGAAGCATTGAGTGAAGTTTGACCTTAAATTGTCATGCCTAGCAGCCCTCAGCTGAAGCTTCCAAGCAGTGATCACAGACTCAGATAGGTACAGGGCAGGCAGGTGATGTCCACAAGGGACTTGGAGGGGCTGAGGTGAAATGGGATATGTGTGCCACAGCAGGGGTAGGAGACTTCCAGGACACACACAGCTCCAACTGGTTGGGGGCCATTCTCATGGTGATAAAGTGGCCATTCCAGCAAGTGTCTCAGAAGGTACAGATCTGGATTTTTACATGCTATCTCTGTTGGCATCTACTTAGTTTTTTAAAAATACACTGAGGGAAGTATGACTGTAACTCACATGTAGGTATTGGGAAGTCGAATTTTGTGTCTTGCTCTTCTAGCCTCTCTGACCTCCCTACAGCACCTGTGTCTCTCACTGCTGGAGGCCCTGCCATGGGAGGCCTGGGCCCTGGTGCTCCTCCCGGAGGGAGGACCAGGGAAGGAGTTAGCTTCTCAGAGGCCAGGAGGCCAAGGCTCAGGGGTAAGGAAGGCATATTGTCCTCACCCACATGTAGGTCTGCCTCTTTGGAAACTCTGAGGTATCCCTGCGGGATCACCTGCGAGCTGGGGCCTCCGAGCAGGAGCTGCTGAGAATCATTGGGGCTGCCGTGGGCAGGAAGAAGCGGCAGCATGCAGGTAAGGGCAGGGTGGGGAGGGCTGGCCTGGATGGTGAGTGGGCCTTGTCACCGGGAGGGAGGTGTGGAGTTGTGGGGTGAGATGACCAAGGAATGCCTAGGGGGGATGCTGGCGAGAGTCAGCATCACCCCCACTACCACTCAATCCTGTTGGCCCTCTGGACTCAGGGTACAGTGATGCTTCTCCTTCCATGGGGAAATGTCATAGCAGAGGCTGCATAAGAGAGGGGACCCCAAATTCTCTTGGGCTGTTTTACTGGGTGGGGAGAAGGGGGTGCCATTGCTTCTTTCTCATCCCACACGTGGCCTTCTGTTTAGGGAGGGCAGGGTCCTGATGTTCACAGACTGTTCTTTGGGCTCAGCCTTGAGCGACCTCGCAGTGCACATGTGGGGGCCTTTTGTCAGGGCGCATATAGCTGAGTGCATGTGCTCTGGGGCTGTCAAGCGCGTTTGTTTCAGTGAACTCTCCTCTCCCCGCCCCCTCTCTCTCCCCCTCCCCTGCTTTCCTCTCCCTCTCCCCATCCCTTGCTTTCCTCTCCCTCCCCATCTTTCCCTCACCCCAGGCATGTTCAGTATTTCCCAGATGAAGAACCGGCCCATGATCCTCATCGGTGGGTGACCCATCAGTACGTAACCACTCACCCTTGTCATTTGGGGGTCCCGTGGGGTGGGAGCCATGCCATAGGCACCCCCAGCTCCTGCATTTCATGCTGATTTTTCATCCTTGTTTTTCTTCTATTCCTCCTTCATCTCTTCTTAACCTTCAAGGTTTTACTGTTTCTTCTGCTACTGTTCATGATCCCCCTTACTATACCTGCCACAGAAATGATCCTTCTATCTCACCAGACATCGGAGCAGGGGGATGGTCTGCCAGATTTAATGATCACTAAGTTAGTGGCTCCCTAAGAATTGAAATCCTGGTTAAAACAGAGGCCTTTTCCTCGGCTCTAAAATCTCCCATTTGGATAATGTGACAGGTGTCCTCTGTAGTACACACTGATCCATGCATGGTGTATCTGGACCATTAGCCCCCACTGGTGGATGTGTGGCCACACATCTGTGCTGGGCAGATCTTGAGGCAGCAAGTTAATAATGTTACTCACATGTAACATGATGTAATGATGGCCAAGACCTCAACTTCCCAATTCCTTAACTCTCAGGAACATCTGCATAGGATGTATCATTGTGTGTGTAGGATGCTTCAAACAATAGCCCCCTGGTTTTAAGTCCTTATGTGGTCTCCTACCCCTGGGGGCTGGGCTGGTCACTGAGGAGCTGTAGGGTGGCTGTTGCCCCTCTGTCACGGTGCCCAGATTACAGCAGGTGAGGCCTTGACCCTTTGCTCACAGTGAGTTCTGAGCCCCCTGAACTGTGCCACTAGGAAAGAAAAAGCAGGGGGAACAAAAATGATGGGAGGAAAGATCCTTTCTTAGAGGTTGGAGCAGAGTGAGCTCAGTGGCCCAGAGGAAGGCAGGCTAGAGACAGCCCAAGGACCATCTTTGCCCACTGGCTGCCCGGGAAAGCAAAGGTAGCTCGCCACTGGGAAGAAGACTCTCATCTCCTCTCCTCCCACCCCCAGCATCCAAGTCCTCTTGTTGGGCCCTGACCCATGCTGAGGCACCTTCATGGCCTTGATGGCATCTCCCCAGAAGGGAGGCTGCCCCTCTGACATTGACAAGTCTGGGTCTTAGAGTAGGATGCGAAGTGGGAAGCTGGGGGAGCATTTGCTTCATACTTTCAGAGATATTGAGTAACCAGTCTGCTTTCTATACAACCAAGAGTTGCCTAGGACAGGGCCTCTCAGAATTTCATGTGCATGGGAATCACCGGGGATTTTTTGTCCTTTTGGATTGATTTGGAAGGTCTAGGGTGGGATTCTGCATCTCTTGTGAGTTCTTAGGTGGTGCTGGTGCTGCTGGTGCTGCTAGTCCATAAGCCAACCACCCTTTGAGTAACAAGAGCCTGCACCGTTCCCTAGGCCCTCTGCACCATCTGAATTAGCCCGTCAGTTTGTATGTGCTTTTGATGTGCTTCAGGGGACTTGAAAAACATTTAAGTAGATCACATATCCCCTTATTATCTTGCCTGTAAACTAAGTGGTTATATTAACTCTTCATGGAGAATGTGAAGATAAAAATAAGTATAATTGGTAATTTAGAGTGAGACCTAGCTCTAGTTTTAAGAAAATGAAGGGACATTCAGAGGTAATGTGATCCAGGCCTCAGCTTGGTGCTGCTTGAGAGAACTTGGGAATTGAGGTTTTCATGAGGAGGGAACCCTGTGCCACAGCGGCACAGCAGTTTCTAGGAGGGCTGTTACCCTGTGCATCACTGGGTGAGAAGGGCTGTGAACTTGGACTCTGGGTGCCATCTCTCTGTGGATCTTCTGCTTTGTCTTGTCCCACTGCACTTTGTGTTCTTCATTCCTCTTTCCCCGGCGTGAAAGAGAAGTTGAGGTGGGATAGGGAGAGGGTTGGGGAGTAGAGGTGGGAAAAATAATTGCCTTTTGGACTTAGTCTTTCTTCTCTTCTTGCCTTGCAGAGTTATTTTTGATGTTCCACGATTCCCCACCAGGCAATCCAAGCATTTCCTCCTGGGACCCCCTCCATGTTCAGGGTCTAAGACCCAGAATGAGTTTCTCCAGCCAGATGGCCACTTTATGGAAAGGATACAGGGTCCCCCAGACCCCTCCTCTAGCTCAGCAGCGGCTGGGGTCTGGCTCCTTTCAGAGACACTACACTTCCCATGCAGACTCAGATGCCAACTCAAAGTGCCTTAGCCCAGGTTCCTGGGCTCCTGCTGCCCCCTCAGGACCCCAGCTAACCTCAGAACAACTAACTCATGTGAACTCGGAAGGACGGGCAGCTATGGTAGATGTGGGCAGGAAGCCAGACACAGAGCGGGTGGCTGTGGCTTCAGCCGTGGTCCTCCTGGGACCCGTAGCCTTCAAGCTTGTCCAGCAGAACCAGCTCAAGAAAGGAGATGCCCTGGTGGTGGCCCAGCTGGCTGGAGTCCAGGCAGCCAAGGTGACCAGCCAGCTGATCCCTCTGTGCCACCACGTGGCCCTGAGCCACATCCAGGTGCAGCTGGAGCTGGACAGCACGCACCATGCCGTGAAGATCCAGGCATCTTGCCGGGCTCGGGGCCCCACCGGGGTGGAGATGGAGGCCCTGACCTCTGCTGCAGTGGCCGCCCTCACCCTGTATGACATGTGCAAGGCTGTCAGCAGGGAGATCGTATTGGAGGAGATCAAGCTCATTAGCAAGACTGGCGGTCAGCGGGGGGACTTCCATCGGGCTTAGCACCTGCCCTTCTCACCCATGGCCCACCCAGGCCTGGAGCTGGAATGCAATGTAGGCTGAGGGAAAGACGTCAGGTTCCTTTAATCACAGTCACTGTTTACCTTGAGCAGTAAACCCAAAGTCAGCCTGCTCTACTACTAACAAGCCTGCTGCTAGATGATCTCTAATGACCAATGGGGCTTCTTTTCTATAGGGAGGATACCAGCAGGCCCTTAAGGCTTCCAGGACACTAAGGTCATGGGAGCGGGACTGCAACAAGCAATGCCAGATAACTGAGAAATCATGTTCTTTGTGGACTATTTCGGACAACCAGGTTCTGACAGTCCAGCCCGGAACTTTTCTCATTTTGGGTTTTCTCTTCTCCTACTTTCCTGGGGAGAGATTAAGGGCTCATTAAGCAGAGGAGCCCACTTTGAGGAGAGCAAAGCACAAGCTTGCCTGAAGAATGGATCCCAACTTCTCCCCAGCAGCTCTGCCTCCCTAAGTAAGTCTGTGAAGCCACAGCCCTGCCCTGTCCTGACTTCATCTCTCCTGCCCAAGTCTGTGTCCCATCAGACTTGCAGCCTTTCAGCTTAACAGTTGCCTGGTCCTGCCAGCCCCTTTTCTTCAGGCCCCCCTCCTCCGAAACAGGATGTGCACACGTGGGCCATAGCCCTAAGGACTCCTGCCGGACCACACGGCCCACACCTGGCCCTGTTCATAGCTGTTCCACCCACCCCTCTTTATTCTGGAGCATATTCGGGAAAGAAGAGTTGATGATAGATTGCCTTTGCCCTCACAGCGCACAAATAAAGCTACGATGCCAACTTTGCAGATGCAAGAATGAAGACACTGTGGGTAGGGCACTGGGCTGCTGCAGTTTCATAGGGAAGGCTGCACCTATCAACCCTATCCCAAGACACATTCCCCTGAGGGAAGAAGAGGAGGGACCTGGAAAGGCCTAAGGGCATAGTCTCTGTATAGCCCCACTATGGGAGAATAAAGTAGAGTAGGGGGTATAGAAATGCACCATCTAAGGGAAATTTTTTGTCAGGTGGTGGCCAGGGGTGTTCAAAGCTGATTGCTTGCATCACCAGCTATTAGAGATCAGAGAGGGCAATTAGAGGCTCCTGGCTCTCACATCCCACACACACACAGTTCTTGCCTGCTGGGCTCTCTAACTTGGATGTCTTTGAGTCCTCTGGTGCCCCCTGCCTGCCTCCCCTCTGCCCTATGCCAAGGTGTGCTGGCAAATATTTAACAACCAGCTCTCTGGAAAAGAATTTCTGTGATACAAATACTCCCATGTTGAATAATTTCAAGCTACCAGTATGTCAAATGGCTTGCAAAATTCCTGAAAATGTAAACAATTGGCTCTCACAGAGCTGGTACAAGCTGGCTCCAGCACACCACTCTCAGCCCACCCCAGATCCCCTCATAGGAAGAAGGCACAAGTTTTTAAAGGCAGACTGGGTAGGGATGGTATGAATTTAATATTTTTTAGTATTACAATATATTCTTATAAAAAAGGTGCAAGTGAAAAAGGACACTGTAGGTTTTGTCCATTAGCCTCATTTGTCATCTGAGGCAGCTGGTGAGAACAGCCTTGGTGTGAAGGCATCCCTGGTAGTGGTCAGGGGAGATAGTCACAGCTCCCCAGTTGGTGGAAATGGGATGGGAGTAGGGAGAGGCTGGACCAGACCCTTCCCTAGTCACCTGGAGAATTTTCTCCCACTAAACACTTTATTTCCATCACAGGGGAGAAAGGCTGCTGAGAAGGTTGTGTTAGGTTGACGATGAATTTTACGTTGGCCACAAAATTAGCTGGAGAAACTTATCTAAAGGTGGCAGAAGTGGTGGGGAGGGCATGAAAAAAGCAAGACCAAGAAACATTGAGGCTAAAACATTTAACATATTAAGGACCAGCTCAGCCACCCCGACTGGGCACCAGCCCCTTCTTACTCAGTTGAGTATGAGTCCATAGTCCAAGGCACTGTTGGAGATCTGGCTACAGTGGCATCTAGCACCAGAGCCACTGGCCAGATCTAGAAAATAAATAGAAAAATACCTTTTAGAGAAGGCTGGGCTCTGGAACAACGTATTTGTGTCCTCTGTCAAGAGTTGAACCAAATTCTGCTTTTCTGAAGATCAAGTGTGTCTTGAACAGCTTCCTTTTCTTTCCAGGTGCGTACCCAGTCTTCCGTGGTGGGTGGGAATGCCAGACATGCTTGTGGAGCCCTCCCCTATTCCCTGCCCGAAGGGGTTAGGTTGACATCAGCCTGGTCAGTTTGGGAGAGGACCTTTAGAGGCCTCACCCACAACCTCCCATCTTCCCCAATGCTTGTCTTGCAGTGGGAGCTCTTGGGGCTGCAGATGGGTATAGCCAAACTCTCTGCAGCTGTTCTGCCTGGAAGCCTTCATCTTGCCCTCACCTGGGTTCCAGGATGGCCTCTTCACACCTGTGTCAGTCAGGCTTGCACTTGCTCCCATCCCTCCCACCAGAACACACACGCCGCCCGCCCCCTCAAACCAACGCACATGCTGGGCTCACCAACCCTGTGTTTCTTCCCCCTGCAGCTACTACAGTCCCAGCCCCAGGAGTTGGATGCAAGTGAAAGGCAGAAGATAGGCAGCTGAGAGTAGGCCCAGCTCACCGGTCTCCACTGGCAATAACCCTGAGCCGGGGATGAGGTTGGAAAGTGAGAAACACGGGGAAGGGCAGAAGGGCCAAGAGCTGGTTGGGCCAGTCTCAGAGGATGAAAGGCCAACTCGGAGTGTGGTATTGAATAAGAGCCTTGATGGAGTTTTAGAAAAATTTTGTCTAGATACAGCCATCCCATCCACGAAGGCCAGCACGAGATGGACAAAATGGAAGGTAGGAGTGGATGGAAGGACCAGAAGGAGCCCCTCGCAAGTCGGGCTGAAGAACCAAATTGGGTACCAGAGGTGGGGTGGCCCCCCTCTCAGCCTTCCTCCTTGGCACCTTCAGGTGATGTGCTCCCCAGAGGATGTCAGCCTTCCTCCTCCATCCCCATCTCCCCAGTTTCCCTTGCCTGCTCTGCTGTTTGCCCCATCCGAACGCCTGAGAGGAGGGGCCACCCTTAGAGACAGCATGTTAATGTGGAGGGCAGCTCTGGCCCTCAGACCTCTCAGGAACCAACTCTCCAATGCCAGTGGACACATGGTTCCAAGTGGCCACCTGCAGGCTGGACAGAGGCCGCTGTGGCTTCTGCCTTGAGGCTAGTGTTAGAGAAGGGGTGGGAGGGCCTGAGCGATTTATATGAAGTAGAGAGCTGTGGGATGGAGCTAAGCATTCAAGTGCTGCCCTCTGCTGAGAGGCTATAGGGGACTCCAAGGCAACATTTGAGGTCACTGTCTGGCTTCACAACAATGGCCAGGTGTCCAGGAGATGGGGACATGGGAGATGCCCAAAAGGCATGAGGTGTGGTGATGAATGAGGTCTGTCTTGAGCCCCTCGCCAGATTCATCAAGCACCTGGTAGTGAGCCATAGCTGTGGAAACCCAAGGTGAGTCTTCTAGGACTGTGGATTAGTAGACAGGATGGAGGTGACGGTAGAGAAGGAAGGGAAAGATACTTAAGACATGCAGGGAGAGGCCAGAGGACTTGTGA
This sequence comes from Hylobates moloch, assembly GCF_009828535.3. Classification (NCBI taxonomy): domain Eukaryota; kingdom Metazoa; phylum Chordata; class Mammalia; order Primates; family Hylobatidae; genus Hylobates; species Hylobates moloch. The sequence goes on along the minus strand of NW_026652295.1, from coordinate 38,436,750 downwards.
CATGGGAAACAGACACTGCTACTCTGTCCTGATGGCATTGGTCCCTGCATCATCCTTCCAACATTGACTATTTTCTGGAACCTACCAGAGCTGATCTAACTAGAATATATAATGCCTCCTCTGTTTCCATTCAAGAGGAAAGTTTGCCCCCAGGTCAATGTTCTGTTGAGTCTCCCCTTGAGAGACGGGAGTCTGGATTCCCTCACCAGATTCCCTCTCAGGGGCTCCCTCCATCATTGCTCCCTGTGCTACACAGGAAATCTGGACAAGGCTGTGGACCTCTCCAGTCTATATCTGGAACTGTTCTGTGCCAGCACATGGGTGCCCATGGTAGGGGATGGGGAGCAGGGCCCCTTCAGCCTGGGGTTACCTGGCCTGAGGCCCTCCAGGGATGTCCAACTCAGCCTCAGAATAATCCCTGGGGCCAGGGCACAGAAGGAATCGTGTGAAGGGGAGATGAGAGGAGCCCCTTAAGGTAAGCGTGGGGAAACACCTGGTCCAGCCACACACAGCCCCCCATCCCAGGACCCAGCCCAGGGCTCTAAACCAAGCACCAAATGGTTTAAATATCACCACCTCCTCCACTCAGCCCCATTCTCACCCATCCCTGTCTCCCGGCCTCCTGTGTGGCTAGTTCCCCAGGTCAATAATTTAGCCGGTTTATTGCCCGCTCCCGGGTGACTTCCAGGGCCTGGCTCCCTGATCGCTTGCGGCTGCGCTTGAGCTTGCATAAGTCCTTGTCGAAGACCTCCCCAGAGCGCAGGGCTGACACCAGGTCATCAAACTCGCCTCCCTCCTCCAGTGAGCTGCCCGCGGCCAGGACCTTCCGCTGCCGCTGCCACCGCTCACGTTCCCTCTGCTCCTTCAGCTGCAGGTGGGGGGCCAGAGATAGGAACCCTCTCAGGGAGAGGTGCTGAAGCCAGGGCAACCCCCCAGCCCTGGGCTAACTCCTAGGCCGTGGTCATGCTGCCTGCCTGTATCTGTTGGCCCCACTTTCCTCCTGCCTAGGACATACAGGCTCCCCGTTTCACACCACTCTCTTCCCTCAGGCTGGGAAGAAGTTTCTCTTTCCTGGGGCTGACATCCACCCCCTATGGTGTTCCTCAGTTCCTCAGTCCCTGCCCTCCTCCCACACACCCCAGTTTGGGGGTGTTCTCCCCAAGTAGCACCCCTGTCTCCCCTCAGTCCCAGGCCTGGCACGGCCCCTCACCATGGCTTCCATGCGTGCCCGCCGCTCCTCCTCCTCCTTCCTCCTCCTCATGGCCTCTAGATCCTGCCGGGCCTCTGAGAAGGCCTGCAAGAAGGTATCAAAGATGCCAAAGAATTCGTCTGGCTGCATCTTGCTGTCATGCTCCCCGAAGTGCATCAAGGCCTTGGCGAACTGTCAAGGGAGAGAACAGGATTGGTGGAGAGTGCCCTGGAGCATGCTGGGCTCAGCCCCTGAGGTTAGCTTGGTTCTAGCCAGAGCAGAGCCCAGTGCAAGGCTGGGGACTGTTGGCACAGGGGGCAGGGCTGGAAGAGGTGAGAAGACGCCCCCATCATCATCGGGATCAGAGACAAGGCTAAGGAGAGGCAGGTAAAGAGTTGGGCTCACTCACAGTCCACCTTAGAGCCACCCCTGGGTCTGTAAGGCATAGGCATGCGATCAGGGGTATAGACCTTGGGAAGCCCTTCCTGAGGTCAGGAAGAGCCTGGCAGAACTCAGAATTTCAGAGGTCCTCTAGTTATCAGGTTAATAACCCCTCTGTGCCTCAGCTTCCTCCTCTGTCAAATGGGAATAATAGAATCTACATCATAGTGGTGTTGGGGGGTTAGATGAGTTGGTGGCTATAAAACAGTGGCTATACTTACATATGCCAGGCACTGTTCTGACTTACTGAGAGCTACCATTGTTAATTCAACCCACTCAGTGTCCTCTAAGAAAGATCTCACTACTCAAAGTGTGCTTCATGGACTAGCAGCAGGTTCACCTCCTGTTAGAAATGCAGAATCTCAGACCCCAGGCCTCCTAAATGAGAATCCATGTTTTAATAAGACCCCCATACATGAGGTCTATGGGCACATTAGTGTGAGAAGCAGATAGGCATAGTAATCATGTCCACCGCTGAGCTGTGGTGTCAGATTCTATCACTTACAGCTGGGCAATCTTGGGCAAGTTACTTAGCATCTCTGATTTTAGCGTTCATATCTGTCAAATGGGAAATAACCTTTCAACAAACCCATAAGGTAGGTGGTGACAAATCATTAAAACACTTAACATGGTGCCTGATATCTGATAAATGGACCATGATCTTTGCGGTATGTGGTTATCATTGCTTGTTAAGAGTGAGGAAATGGTTTTCTCTCAAAGCTCTGTAACTCTCGGTTTGTCCCTCCTGGGCTGTCTATGGTAGGAATGGGTGAAGGAGCTTGTTTAGATAAGGCTGGGTTGGCAAGCAGTGGGGGTTGGGGCACTCTTACCTTGTCCCTGGCCTCATTTAACTGGTCCTCCAGCTCGGAGAAGCTGAAGCTGGACACCGTGATGAAGTCGCTCATGACGGGGACAAACTTGTCACTGGGCTCCCGTACCTGGCGCCTCTGATATTCCAGCTCCTGAGGAGGGTGGGTGAAGTGCTGCTTAGACTGGTGCCAAGATGAGAGTCAGGGGTGCAGGGATCACCACATCTCCCCTCCTTGTCACTCACAGGACATTGAGCCCTTTGGAAGAGGGAACACCCTGCGTCTCAAAGTTCTAAGGATGGCAAAGACTATGAGCGTTAGCAGCCAGCCCACCCTGCCATCTTTCTTTCTCTAGAGCACTGAGACCCAACGTGTGACCTGGGGCCAGCAGCAGCACCTGGGAAATTATGAGAAATACAGACTCTCAGACCCACAGGATCAGAAGCTGCATTTTAACAAGACTCATCTTTACAAGACTCCAGGTGACTCATGCACAAATTAAAGAGACTTTTTCTAAAGCTTCCAGCTGATTCAGAGGCTGCTGGTCCATGTACCACACTTTGAGTAGCACTTAACAGGACTATAAAATTGTAAATTTGGAAATCATCTTCCCCCACCACAGTGGCAACAAAATGTTCTTTGTCATCCTTAATCTCAGTCTCTAAAGTCCATTCTCCCCTTACCCACTGCCTGTCTCCACAGTGAAGACGGGAAGGGTCTCTTGTTCCTAGGTGTGGGGAACAAGACTTAGAGACATCCCCATACTGGGCCAGTCTGGCTCACTTCCCCACTCCTCTACTGGTGTTTTCTGGAAGGCTAGAGCCAGAGATGGTATCAGCCGAGAAGCCATCAGAACAGAAATGGTGGGAATAAGAGACCTGGGTCCTCCACTGGCCCAGGAAAGAGGCAGAAAGACATAAGGAAGAATCTTCTGGGGACATCGGTCCCGCTGCCACATTGTGTGCTTCCTGCCCCTAGCTGGCAGTCAAGGGCTGAGGATTCTCTTTCCCACGCACTTGAATCCAATGTAGGCATGGGTCAGATGTATGGTTTATTCCACTCCACTGCCAAATAGACACCGAATTAGACAGTAACATGGGTATAGTCTTAGATAACCCCCTTTAAAAGGCTCAAACTTAAGCCCCAGTAATCCAGTTATCCTTTGGAAGGGCTAACCCTGTGCTAGAAGCTGTACTGTACCCATTGTGCCTGTTGTTTTTTGCCCCTGTGTAGGAGCTTAGGGTGCAGTGACGAACAGTGTGCCTACAGCAGCCCTCACCCAGGTAGGCGTTGACGAGGTACTCACCACCTCCACTGCTCTCAGGCCCCTCCTGAGGTTGCCCACTTCTTTCTCCAGCTCTGCTAGGCTGTGAGGAGACACAGAGGGAAAGGAATGAGGACCATCAGCTCCCGCCTTGAGGTGCTAAAGCTGGTTCAGGGAGCGGGCAGAGCCAAGCACAGTGGCCTGGGTTCCAGCCCTGGTGTGGCCATTGATGTTGGCCCTGACAAAGCACCTCCCCTTCATGCCTCTGTCTGTGCATGCATAAATTAACAAGGTGAAACCTGCATTCTATAGATCTTTCCAGGTCAGAAATGTCATGCTGCAATAGCAGAAGATTTCCAACCTGTGGCCTCTGACTTAGACCTATTTATTTTTATTACTACCAGGTAATGCTTATAAACTCTTTATGTGATCCTGCAAGCAATAGCATTCGATACCAGTGAGCTATTTACCACTATGTTTCTAGTTTTCCTGGAGATTACATCTATCAGCCTAGATGTTCATGTCTGATTTCTTGCCTAGCAGATGCTGTTGGTGCCCCACCCACATTTCCTTGGACCATCCACTGTAGGGCGTGGCCCCAACTCTTCCAACTGTATGCATACTCTTTTTGAGACCAACTGTACCTGTGGCCAGAGAGTTATTCCCTGCCCCTGCAGAGCTCCTTGGCCAATTACTGAGAGGAGATGCTCTCTGATTGCCCCAGCAACCTTGCCCTTTGGGTGGGAAAACTGAAGTAAGTATTCCACACCGTTTCCCAGAATTCCTCATGGGGTTAAGCACCAATTGCCTGTAAGTGGTAACTGGCTTAATAATGTTTGTTACTGGCATTCTTTCTATCTCTGGCTCACTTCCCCATTCTTCTACTGGTATTTTCTGGAAGCATCTCTGAAATAAGGATTTAAGAGCAAATTGTCTTTGTTTGGTTTTCCCAGAAGCAGACCCTGAGACATGGCCCATTCCTACTCAGCCTGAGGCAGGATAGGTATTCAAGGAAGTGAGCACTTCTCAGAACACAGCAGCTGTGGTGGTGCCCATGCAGTCAACACAATAAACCTCAGCATTCGCATTGTAATTGAGCTCATTCAAGCAAAGCTATCTGCAGTAGGGACTTTCCCCTCTAGAAAGCATGCACATTTTCATTTTACCTATCCTCAAACTGGCCCTTTGCTCATTATATAATAGTAAGAAAACATACCCCTAGGTGGAGATTTAAGATGCTAATGAGACGTGCGATGTATGAAAAGGCACGCACAGCTACTACACATGTGCACCCAGAGGACCACTCAGAGCTTGCTTCCTAATAACACCTCTTCCCACCTCTTTATGAATAATCGTGTAAATGTCCCATAATGGGAGTCTTCCTAGTGCCAGTCTTGGCTGTCTCATCCTTACAAGCAGCCTGCCCTGAATCCTCTCTCTCTCAGGGTGTACTGTCTATTCTGCACCTAACTTACAAGATATTCTTCTCCTTTTGCAATACATTGTTCTATGCTAAACCCCCTTTGCTGTGTGTCTGTTTAAATTCTTTTGAACTCAGAAGAACTGAGGTCTCACACAAGCCATCATCAAGCCCAGAGTAGACCCCAAAAGAGGAAAGTAAGACAAGAATGAGGGTCATCATGGGAAGAAGGAAGTCTTGGAGAGAACCCTCACTTGACTTTGGCAGCTTCTGGAAGATGCTGCAGCTCTGAAGGCATGTTCAGAATATCAGGAAAATGCTTCTCCAGGATCATGATCAGGTAATGGAGCAGAGAGATGTTTCTGTGGACAAAAGTCAGGTCAGTGGTAAGTGACAGAGGAAACTGGGCACGAAGGTCAGAGGGAAACTAGGATGGAGTGTTAAGAGAAAGGGGTGATGAGTCTTAGGATGTTCCCATCCTAATAGAGGGAGGATGTGAGAGACCAGGGTAGGGTGAGATAGATACCAAGGAAGTGGCCGGGAAGGGAGGTCCTCACCTGTCGATGCTGGACTTGGTGTCAGCGATCTTGTTGAGGCTGGCCACCCGGAACCCGTAGGCACCCCCACGCTGCCCTTTGTTCATGAAGTTGCCTATGGCCAGGATGACCTCTAGCATCTGTCTTAGACGCTTGCTGCGGACCAGCTCCCGGGAGGCCAACAGGATGGCTGGGAGAGGAGGCACAGGTCAGAGCCCTGCATGGGCTAGGCAGGGCAGCAGTTCCCATTGCACCCCAGGAAGATGCCACCGCAAAGTTCAGAAAAGGGGCTGTCTCTTAGTGAGGCAGAGATTATACCCACTTCTCAGCAGACCCATCGATTTCACATTCACCCACCTCCAGGGGAAGCAGACACGTTCACCAAGGCCAATTCACCAGACACCCCATTTGTAGGACATGCCAGCTCTTCTCAAGAAGACAATTTCAGAAGATCTTTTCTTACATGTATTTAAAGATTATTAAGAAGGCCAGGTGCGGTCGCTCACACCTCTAATCCCAGAACTTTGGGAGGCCGAGACGGGGAGAGCCCTTGAGGTCAGGAGTTCAAGACCAGCCTGGCCAACATGGTGAAACCCCGTCTCTACTAAAAATACAAAAAAATTAGTCAGGTGTGGTGGCGTATGCCTATAATCCCAGCTGCTTGGGAAGCCAAAGCAAAAGAGTCACTTGAACCCAGGAGGCTGAGGCTGCAGTGAGCCAAGATTGCATCACTGCCTGGCACTCCAGCCTGGGCAACAGCATGAGACTCTGTATCAAAAAGAAAAAAGAAAAAAAGATTATTCAGATATTCTTTCCATGAATATACTCATGAATATGACACTTCTACTTTTCTAAACCTAGCACTTCAGCATTTTACCTATTATGGGATTGCTTCTGCCTGTCTTGAAATGCTATATTCTATTGGTTTTTTGGAAAGAAAAAAAAATCATCAATTAATTAACATATCCTCAATTATAATATTCTATTATTTTTGTTCTATAAAATAATGGCATGCTTTTCAGTTGATAGTGTCTAAGATTTGATGAAATAAGCTACTTGACATCCTGTTGAATGTCATTTTTAAGATTTTTCCAACCTTTGGGCATCTTAACCATTTTCCCCCAATGCTCTAAATGATATATTTGCTAGAAATACAAACTAAGCTAACAGTAACCAAAACTTCAATAATTCATTCTGCTGTGTATGCTCTGGCCCTTCCTCAGCTATGATGTCTTTATGGTGGGTGCACAGAAGGGGGACACAAATCCTAAACTGAGATTCTGTCTACTAGTTATGGAATATGATTTTTGAATATTCAGTGTGGCAACAAAAAGACCGGATTATCCTGTGATCTATGGCTTATGCCAAACTGAACCTTCTTTAAGATGCTGCCAGGAAGATAAAATGAAAACGACTTTGCTAAAAGTTTGTAGAAAGCTTCGAACACAGTTAGAAATAAGTAACTGTTAAAAAGAAGCTATACCAGCACTTTGGGAGGCTGAGGCAGGCAGATCACCTGAGGTCAGGAGTTCGAGACCAGCCTGGGCAACACGGTGAAACCCTGTCTCTACTAAAAATACAAAAATTAGCCAGGCGTGATGGTGCACACCTGTAATCCCAGTTACTTGGGAAGCTGAGACAGGAGAACTGCTTGAACCCAGGAGACACAGGTTGCAGTGAGCTGAGATCACACCACTGCACTCCAGCCTGGATGGCAGAGTGAGGCTCCATCTCAAAATAAATAAATACAAAAGTTGTAAAAATGAATAGTAAGATTTGTCAGTAGCTTTTAAGTTGAACACATACATACTCTATAACCTAAAAGCCACATTATTCTTGGTGGGTTGTTTGTAGGTTTTTAAAATTCCAAATAGAATGGGTAAATTATGGTGTATTCATATAATGGAATAAAATGCAGAACTGAAAATGAATAACCCACTGCTACATGTAACAGTAGGGACAACTCACAACCATAATGTTGAGCAAAAGTCACCAGCATAAAATTATTCATACTCTATCATTCCTTTCATATAAAGTTCAAAACAGGCCAAGTGTGGTAGCTCATGCCTACAATCCCAGCACTTTGGGAGGCCGAGGTGGGCAGATCACTTGGGCCCAGGAGTTTGAGACTAGCCCAGGCAACATGGTGAAACCCTGTCTCTACAAAAATACAAAAATTAGCCAGGCTGGCAGCATGTGCCTGTAGTGCCAGCTACTTGGGAGGCTGAGATGGGAGGATACCTTGAGCCCAGGAGGCAGAGGTTGCAGTGAGCCAAGATCACACCATTGCACTCCAGCCTGGGTGACAGGGCAGGACCCTGTCTCGAAAATAAGTAAAAATTTAAAAAATAAAGTTTAAAACCGATAAAACTAATCTAGCAGTCAAGATGGGTTTGAGCTTTAGAGAGGAGGGAGGGGGGTAAAGTTTGGGAGGGAGACATGAAGAAGGCTCTGGGGGGTTGGAAGCTGTATTTCTTGACCTGGGTGTTGATTACACATGTGGTTCCCTTTTTTAATTCCTCAAGTAGGACTCTTATGATTTGTGTACTTTTCTATATGCATGTTATGTTTCAAAAAAAGTTTATTTAAAAAGAATACTTGGGAAAGTTTCTGGCAATTTATATTGGTTGGGATGTTTTTTCTAAGGTTTATATGCTATTTGGAAAATCTGCAAAGGAATCTTCCTAAAAATGCTAAAATGTTGGCAAAACAGAAAATGACAAGAGTTCAAAGGAAATCAGTGTAAATGGGAAAACGCCCAGATGCAGTTCTGACATTTTAGATATATTCACAAGAATAATATATTCATGAATATATTCATAAGAATATTACATTTGCAACCATATTCATCTTGACTATATTCGGTGAATGTATTTATAATAAGAATCAGTAAATGTGGTGTATTCAGCAATAAATATATTCATAAGAAGAATATATTCAAGAATTATAAGTTCATGAATATATTCATAGAAGAACTGGTAAATTTGTCAAATTTGGTGAACTGGCTTTTGGCAAATGGACTCAGAGCCCCTGCTGGGGTAGGAGGGGAGGTGTCAACAGCTCATCACCTAGCTGGGAAAGGCTAAATCTTAGCTCTTCCAGGAATACTTCCTGGGAGAACTGGAAGGAAGAATAAGAATCCCATCTTTGCACAATCTTCTTTTCTCCACTTACAGTCACACACACTGATCTGATTCTATAACACACAACTTTAGGCATATCTTTCCTATCTAGCTCTTAGAGGAAAGAGACCTATGTCTGGACTATACAAGGACAGCAGCCATTGCTATACAGAGCAACAATTATTATAGAGCAGAGCTATAGAAGAGTAGCTTTCCCCAGCAGATCTTGCTATCCCAAACACATCTTACTCGGCTTAGCTTGATATCAAATGGAGACTCCTTTCCTGAGTATCCACTGACTAATTCTTTTTTTTTTCTTTTTTGAGATGGAGTCTCGCTCTGTTGCGCAGGCTGGAATGCAGTGGTGCCATGTCGGCTCACTGCAAGCTCCACCTCCTGAGTTTATGCCATTTTCCTGTCTCAGCCTCCTGAATAGCTGGGACTACAGGTGCCCACCACCACGCCCAGCTAATTTTTTTGTATTTTTTTTAGTAGAGACGAGGTTTCACCATGTTAGCCAGAGTAGTCTCGATCTCCTGACCTTGTGATCCGCCCGCCTTGGCCTCCCAAAGTGCTGGTATTATAGGCGTCAGCCACCGCACCCAGCCTCCACTGACTAATTCTTAGGCTCCTGGGAGCAGGAAACTGCCTGAGATTAAACCTTTCTGGTGGCTAAGCTACTCTGGTTCCAAATCTCCAAATGGCAATTGCTCACATTTGTTCCACTGACCCAAGACATAGAAAGAGTTGTGCACACAGGTCTTGGGCTGAACCCATTACTTGTGCTCCAAAGGCAGTCTGCAGCAGGATGAAAGAAAGTTGTGAAGAAGATAAGGATTCACCCATCACCATGGCAGGAGATATGGCCAGACCTTAGAAATAGTCACTGCTGCTCTCTTTCCCTCTTGACTGATTATCTATGCTTACCACCTGCAGGTCCCTTGCTGTGTGTGTAGTGTGAGGGGGAACAAGATCTGATTACAGAAAATGTCTGCCTTAGCTCTGCATGCTCCACCCTATCCACAGACTCTCCCTGAAGCATCTCAGTGGATTTCAGGAAGCCCTGCTCTCTGGACTGGGCATCTCAGGGAGTACTGACTGGCCCTGGTGTCCAGCAGGGGGTGCCCATGCTCTGTTCTGCCCCCAGCCTGGTAACCTCAACATCCTGGAAACAGGCTTTCTTGCTCCACTCTGCTGACCGCGTCCTCCCCACAAATGAGCCTCCCAGCCTCTCCTGCTTATTGCCTCCTGGATCCGCATGTCTCTGCCCGCCGTCCTGACCTCCTGCCTCTCCCGACAACTCCACGCCCCTCTCTACTCTGCCATCAGCACAGGCAGCCCCTGGGGAGTACTACGGGACAAGAGGGAAGGGACTGATTTTGAAGATCAGCATCTGCATTCCTACCCTGGTTCCACCACTCACCAGTGTCATAGGCTCGGGACATTAACATAGCCCCACTTTAGAAAGGAGAGAATGGAGGCACACGGAAATTAATAATAGCACCCACCCGTGGGATTGCTGTGATGACCAAATGAGGACCAACCAAGCAGAGTGCTTCACACAGTGCTTGGCGCATGGTTCTCATTGAACTACAAATTTCTCATCTGGAAATGGCCTGTGTTGGAGGTGTTCCTGACTCAGAAAATCAGATGCCTCTAGAAATCAGCTTGTGCAATTTCCTACTTTCTGAATGGCTCACACTTAAACTAATGTGCCCAGAAGTCTTCTATGAGCCTAGTACCTCTCAAGTAGGGTAAAGACTGATGAGCTCAGTCCCAGCCAGGCACTGTTGTAGGTGTGGCTGTTATTATCTTTTCTACCTTTCCATCCCATGCTGGGGCAGATGTCAACAGACACCCCACCTTGGAGAGCTTGCATGCTGAGGCATAAGGAACATGTCACATGGTTGGTGCATGAGCTAATATAAGCAAGTGCATATTTTTATAATAATCACCATTTTACATTTTGTCTTTGAGTTTTTGCTTTTGTTTTGGGGTTGAGAATAAGAAAGGGGTTTCCCTCTGCCCCTGTTCACTGGCTCCCACCCACCCTGCCTTTTTCAGATGCCTCTCCACTCTAAGCCTCCCGCAACCCTCAGCCCTACCTTCCACTTTGGGCTTTGCCTCAGCCAGCCGCTCCTGGAATTTCTTCTTGAAGAAGAGGGCTTGCAGTCGCTGCTGGTAGTGGTCGATCCTGTAGACAAGGTGAGCCATATCTTGAGGTATCCCACCCCTATCCTGGCCAGCCCTAGCTCCCGGAGCCAGCTCCAGCCTTCTCTCAAGCCTGCCCACCTCCATCCCCTTCCTGTTGGCAGAGCCCCACCTGCCAGAACCCCACCTGCTCGAATCCCCGCCATGCCCACGGCCCCAACCTGCTCATTTCATAGAGGAAGCGGTCAGCACGGGCCATCCGCTCGATTTCATGCTTGTGCTCCTCCAGGAGGTCAATGTCACTCTTCTCCGGGATGAACTTGAGGAGCTGCAAAGAGCAGGTGCAAGTCACACAAGCAACTGGTGAGCAGCAGACATGGGGTGCGGGGTGTGAGAAGCTGTACTGACTTGGGTCAAGATGGGGAGGGTGCCTTGAAAGAGAGAGGCACCCTCGTGTGGACAGATTTGTTTCATCTGCCTGAAGGGGATGACAGGGCACCCAGCTCTGAAATTCTTTTTTCTTTTTTAAAATTAAATCTAATTTAAAAATTACCGGGAGCTGGGGCTGGCTGGTATTTCTTTTAAAATACTGATATAGAGTATAGAGTATTTCTTTCTTTTTTTTCTTTTTTAAATAGGGTCTCACTCTGTCACTCAGGCTAGAATGCAGTGGTATGATCATAGCTCACTGCAGCCGTGACCACCTGGGCTGAAGCAATCCTCCCACCTCAGGTCCTAAGTAGGTGGGAATATAGGCATGTAGCACATACTGGGTTAATTTTTTTTATTTTGTAAAGACAGGACCTCACTATGTAGTCCTGGCTGGTCTTTACCTCCCGAGCTCAAGCAATCCTCTCACTTCTGCCTCCAAAAGTGCTGAGATTATAGGTAGGAGCCACCACGTCTGGCCTAAAGTACACTATTCTTCAATGTACAGCTCAATGATTTTTCTTTCCTTTTAAACAAACTTGAGGTATAACCCATTTTAAATGTGCAGTTCAGTGATTTTTGTCAAATCTCCATCCATTGAATCATCATTCAGATTAAGATAGAGAACATTTCCATCCCCTAGGAAAGTTATTTTGCCTCACTTCAGTAAGCCATTCAAGTGAATATAGGCTCTCAGCTGAATTCTAGGACCTTAGCCAGATTTGCCTGTCCTTGAACTCATGCTGTATGCTCTCTTTTATGTCTGACTTCTCCCCAGCATAATGTCTAAGGTTCATCCATGTCATAGTAGTTTATTTATTGCTGAGTAGGATTCTACTGTATGAATATACCACAGTCTACTTATTCACTTTCCTATTGATGGACAGTTGGGTTGTTCACAGTTCAGGGAATTTATAAATAAAGTTGCTATAAATAGAGTTGGCCCCTGAATAACACAGGGTTGAACTGTGCAGGACCACTTGTATGTGGATTTTCTTCCGCCTCTGCCGTCCCTGAGACAGCAAGACCAACCATTCCTCTTCCTCCTCCTCAGGGTGAAGACAATGAGGATGAAGACCTTTATGATGATCCACCTCCACTCAATGAACAGTATCTTTTAATGATTTTTCTTTTTTTTTCTGATGGAGTCTCACTCTGTTGCCCAGGCTGGAGTGCAATGGCACCATCTCAGCTCACTGCAACCTCCGCCTCCTGGGTTCAAGTGATTCTCCTTCCTCAGCCTCCCAAGTAGCTGGGACTACAGGCATGCGCCATCATGCCTGGCTAATTTTTGTATTTTTAGTAAAGATGGGGTCTCACCATGCTGGCCAGGCTGGTCTTGAACTCCTGACCTCAAGTAATTTGTCCGCCTCAGCCTCCCAAAATGCTGGGATTACAGGCATGAGCCACCGTGCCCGGACTTCCTTCTAATAATTTTCTTAATAACTTTTACTTTTCTCTAGCTTACTGTGTTGTAAAAATACAGCATATAATACATATAACATAAAAATATGTGTTAATTGGTTGTGTATCTTATCAGTAAGGCTTCTGGTCAACAGTAGGCAATTAGCGGCTAAGTTATTGGGAAGTCAAAAGTTATATGTGGATTTTTGACTGCGTGGAGGGTCAATGCCTCCAGCCCCCACATTATTAAGGGTCAACTATATTCTTGTGTATTTATTTATTTATTTATTTATTTATTTATTTATTTATTTATTTTTTTTGAGACGGAGTCTCGCTCTGTCACCCAGGCTGGAGTGCAGTGGCACAATCTCGGCTCACTGCAAGCTCCGCCTCCCGGGTTCATGCCATTCTCCTGCCTCAGCCTCTCCGAGTAGCTGGGACTACAGGCGCCCGCCACCACGCCCGGCTAATTTTTTGTATTTTTAGTAGAGACGGGGTTTCTCCGTGGTCTCGATCTCCTGACCTTGTGATCCGCCCGCCTCGGCCTCCCAAAGTGCTGGGATTACAAGCGTGAGCCACCGCGCCCGGCCTTGTGTATTTATTTTAGTCAGTATTTGTACTCGTTTCCCTGGAGTTATACCTAAGAGTGGGATTACTAGGCAATAGGTGGGTGTATGTTTAGCTGTGGAGTGCACTTCCAAGTAGTTTTCCAAAATAATTGTGCCAAATGAGAATTCCAATTGCTTCACATCCTCGCCAGCACATGGCATTGTCAGTCTTTTTAATTTTAGCTACTCTAGTGGGTGTGTGGTGCCCCCTTATTGTGGTTGACTGTATTTCTCTGATAACTAATCATATTGAACACCTTTTCATAGGCTTATTGTCTATTTGGAAATCCTCTTTCATGAAGCACCAAGTCTTTTGCTCATTTTTAAGTTGATTTCATCATTTTCTCATTGATTTGTAGAGTTCTTTGTTCTGAATATGATCTTTGTTATATGTATGTATAACAAATACCTTCTTCTAAGGTTTGCCTTCTTTTCACTCAGTAACCATGCCCTTGATGAACAGAAGTTCTTAATTGTAATGAAGTCCATTTGATGATGTTTCTTTGTGTGTGTGTGTTTTCTAGGTTTCCCAAAGGATCCAAAAAACTGAGAGGGAAGAGATTTGGGGAAGATATGACTATTCCTTATCTGACTTTGCCTTGGAGTCAGATGGGAGAATGACTCCTGAGAACACTTAGCCTTTTCCAGCTTTCCCTGAGAAAGGCCGGCCCTGGGAGGCTTCTATAAACCTTCTCCCTAACTCTTCCAGCCTGATTTCTCCTTGACCCAAGAATCGCAGCCTCTCTGGAGGGAAGGAGCATGGCTGCCCCCTGGGTTCAGTTCCCCTTCCTTCCCACGAGGGTCCTCACCTGCTCCAGCATGTCCTTAGCGAGGTCCTCTTGCTCATCCATCTTCAAGATGGCCTGCCGGATCTCCTCGTTAGAAAGCTTCAACCTAAGGCAAAACCCTACCTCAATCCAGGACAGCCCTCAAACCTTCTTCTCCAAAAGGTACCACCTCCGCCTTCCCTTATTCCCTAACAGGACTTGGGAATATATTTAATAGTATTCCCCCCTCACTTCTTCTACAAAGCCTTCTTAGACTAGACTAGTTTGATTCAGTCCATAAACTTGATAATGAGCATTTTAGTGTCAAAATAGAGACGCGAGGGTCTCTGTTCTCTTGATAATCCATCAGAGCTGATGGGGCATGTAGACCAAAGGGACAGGGCAAAGGGTTCCTGATCCTTCTCCTCCTCCTCATGCTTAAAAAATGCACAGCATCTCCACGGGAGGACAGGATTATCGGCAAGCCACTAAGAGGGCAATTTCCTGCTGCCTTCATTCTCAGAACACAGAATTGCTCTCAGTCTTCTGACAGCGCCTCAGCTCCCACACAGCTGTCCCAGTCTGTCTTGCTGTCTGGGAGAGGGAGAAGCCACACACCCCCATAGCCCTTCCCTATCCCCTCCACATGCACCCCCATTAGGAACCCTGGGGATTCAGAACTCTTTCCACCATCAAGTGGGGGAAACTGAGGCCGGGGGCTTGTGAGAAGAAAGGGAGGAGGATGTCTCAGAGGCAACTGGGGCAGCACTAAGAATAGTATGGGAGGTGGTGCCCTCTGACCCTAGCTCAGGCAGGAGGCCCCCCGTACAGAAGCTGTGCTGTTAGCGCAGATACTGCCCTGTTTGTTCTGCAGCCGCGGGAAATGCTTAGGGGCTGAGATCATGCTGCTCCATGGCCTGAGCCAAGCGAGGCCCTCCGTGGGCTTAGAGCAACTCAGCTGCCAGACGCTGACCAGGCTGGGCAAGGGCCTCGTGACTGGGCAGTTTCCTGCCTGCAGAGCCCCAAACTGCTGTTCAAGGCAGGTTCCCAGGAGACAGTTCCAGATCAATGCCTGCCCCTCCCAGGGGACAGCAGAGAGGGAGAGGCCCGAGACTGCCACCACTCCGTTCCTCCACCCCCTTTGTCCCCCAGGCATCCAACTCAACCACCTTCTTTTGCACATACTTGGAAAGAAGGATGATGCAGTTTTGGGCCCTCCGGCCATCAATGACCGACAGCTCTTTGACCTTGCGGGAAGCCAGGTAGATGTCCTCAGTGGATCCCAGCTCTTTCTGCAACCAACAAGTCAAGTGGACAGTTGAGGTGTGTGTTCTCCAATCCTCCTCTTACCCACCCCACAAGAGCCACCTCCTACCAATCCAGGAATGCTCCTGGTGTGAGGGGAAGGGGGAAGAAAAAGACAGGAGAGAGAGGAGGGTGGCTAATAGCTAACTTTAAGAGAAGGTATCTGGGACCTTTCCATAGGCTCCAATGGGTTGGGGAAGGACACTGAGGAGCCCCCCTATTTTTTTTTTTTTTAGAATTTTTTTTTTTTTTTTTAGAAATTATCCACTCTGGGCAACGAGGGAAGGGGCTATGCCAGTTGGTCAGGGTATGACTGATCCCCGTGGCTTTGGGCAATGTGACATAACCTACCATGTCTCCCACACCCACTCCCACTGCCCAACCCAGAGACCCTCCTCAGGCTTATGCTGAGAAGCTGGTTGCAAACCCCCCTAGGGAACAGTTGCTGACTCCTAGGGACTTCAGGCACAGCCCAAGGTGCCCAGGGTAGAGAGCATCCACAAGTTCAGAGGTATGGAAACTGAGGCAGAACTCTCTCCTTTGAGTCCCAGCAGACAGATTCCGGAGAAATCATTGATCCCACCCCACTCCTTCTCTTGGGCCCCTGGCGAAGTAGACAGGAGGCTGTCTAGTGTGCTGTTCTTCCTCTGGGAGGTCCCTCTTGCACAACTTCAGGAGCCGCCTTGCATGGTTATCTTTGTGAATTGTGTCATGCCTACCCTATGTGTCCTTACGGGAAAGGCTCTCCTTTGGCCTGGTGGGTAAGACAGTAGACCTAGAAGCCTTCTCCTCATTCCAGGAGACATTGACCTCCACTGCTGCCAGGGGTCTATTTGATTACCTCCCTCTGCTACATTTCTTCTTTCTCTTTGGGGGCCCTCTCCCATACCACCCTGTATGAATGGGGAATAAGGTAGAAAGTGGAATGGACAAGTCCTCTCTGTCAGGCCCAGTACAGAGCAGCAGCCCGGGACAGCAGGTAAAAGTTGGAGTGGTCAGAGCCCCGAGAGTAACTCACCTGCTGAGAAGGATTAGTTATCAGCTCCTAGGCAGCAGCCACAGCCAACAGAGAATTAAACATGCAAAACATTAGCCAAGACATTTGGGGACCCAGAAATAGCATGACAGACACGGGGATCCCTCAGCATCTACACTGTCCACTTCGTCCCAGTTAGACCCGTGGTTGTAGACAGGCACCCGTAAGTGGCACTAGACAGGAGCTGCTTCTAGCAGACATGCACTCACGGAGAAGCGAAACAAAGCGGAGATCAGGCAGCTTCTCCCATCTGCCCAGTGGGACCACCACTCCCCAGTCAGGGCAGACCAAACCCCTGAGTTCTCCCACCCCGGGCTTTGCTGCCTCTTCTTCCTTTCCCTCTGCTGAAAACCTGCGGAGAGGGTAGAGGACATTCCTCCATCCTGGGATGAGTTCACCTTTCCAAATAGGGAAGGAGTCACAAATGAATTCCATCTGGAAGCTCCAGAAAGTTGTGTTTATTGAGGCAGAGAAAAGCAAGTGTCCTTGAATTTGCTCACTGCCCCTCATCTGTCCTTTGATGTGCGAGGGGAACTGAAGAGGCACAGCCCACACCTTTGTTCTCCCTGACGCTGATGGAGTGGAAGCTACCAACTCAAAACCCGCATGGGGCATACAGAAGACCATGACTCCCAGGATCTCCCCTGCCCCACAACCAACTGAGAGAAGAGGCAACAAGGTTAATACGGCCTCCTGCTGCTAGGATTTCAGTCCCAGAGACTAGATGAGGGGAGGCAGGTGACTGGACTGTGTGGGCTCAGAGAGGTGAAGAGGACAGGACAGGGGGTCTTTCAGTCTTAACTCTTCTCAACTCACCAAGCTGGGAGGCCCCAGACCCAGTTTGTACAAAATCCATAACCTTCTTTCCTGACTGGCCCCATCCCAGCCTCACCTCAGGGCCCTGGAGCCTGGGTAGGCTGAGCCAGAGCCCTGTCCTGCAGAAAGACTCTCAAATGAGGAGGTGGCCTGCGATCACCAAGCATGGTACACTTGCCACACACTCCTCTGTCCTCAGCCCCACTCGTGGAGAATTGGTTCCCAGGAGCCAGTGCTCATGAGAGTTCCTTTCAGCTCCAGCAGCCTTAGCTGCCAGCCTGACATGGGCATGGGGTTAAAAATGTCTCCTGGAATTAGGAGTAGAGAATCCGATGCTGTGGGCACCCACATTTAAATTAAATAAACAATCATCTGGCCAGAGCCCTAGGAGCAGCTGCATGTGTCCTCGGTCATCCACAGATCGGGGCTGGGCAGCAAGTGAGCTAGGGCACCCTCTCCAGCTCAGTGGGGAGCCAGGCCACAACAGCCAGCCATTGCCAGGACCCACTCATTGGCACCCAGGGAAACCCTCAAGACTGAGGTCCTAGGCTAAGTAAAGAAAACAAGGAAGATGGTAGCCCAGCCCCAAGAGGGAGAAGTCCTTCTGGGGCGGGCCAGAGAGAAAGCAATTCCCTGAGGCTTCTAAGCTGGTCATTCCCCAAATGGACTTAGAGGGAAGGCCCCCAGCTGCTAGTTACCATGCGGATTCCTGGGCTCCAACTCATCTCCTGAATGACATTCGAGGATGAGGTCTGAGAAGCGACCCTTTTGGCAATCCCCACAGGTCCCTGGCACAGTTTCAGATTCCCACCACCCTGTGCTCTGCCACCAACTCACCCCCTACTTTCTCTGTGACTGGAAGACCAGACTGCTGGCAGCCACCTGCACATAGAGCCTTGAGATATATATCCAAGGCCTCCCTGGGCCTTCCCAGGCCCAGCCCCAGCATCAGCCTCAGCCCCCTGAGTGACGTGGAGCAGCACCTTCTGCCTTCCTTGCAAGGCAACAGGCCCTGCTCAGTCTCACAGAGGTGTTGACAGACAAGATGTGGTGGAAAAGTGGTTTGAGAAGTTATTATGCCTTCTAAGCCTAGTCCCTAAATCCTGGGCCAAAGACAGCAAGGGTCCACAGTGGTCAGGCCTTGTGACTCTACCTCCGATGCTCCAGGATGGAAGAGAGAAATGGACAAAACACCATTTCAATACTTGGTGTATAAATATGAACCATAATACAAGGATGTTTCCCCCTATGGTCTGTGCACCTCTACTTTATACCTGCATCCTCAGCAAGAATAAAATCATCACCTCATAAAGAATAAAATCATTCAGTATACATGTGAGGAAGGAAGGAAAGAAGGAAGGGAAGGGGAAGAGGGAGGAAGGGAAGGAAGGAAAGGAAAGGAAAGGCAGGCAGGCAGGCAGAAAGAAAAGGAGAAGCTGAGGTTTGGGTTCAAGGGTATGGTCCAAGAGGCCAGAGGGTATAGGGTCTTACCTGGTGCCTCTGGTAGGCTGAAAACATTTTTTCAAAATCCTCTAGGTCCAGAATCCGAAATACCTGCATGTCATCAATCTCATTCCATACGGTGCCAGGGACACGCTCCTAAGATTCAGGGTAGGGAGAAGATCCCATGGTTGGCCCAACTCCATCATGAAGATGCCCCATGCCTCCCTGACCCCACTTATCTCCCAACTGCACATACTAAGATGACCAGGATTTCAGACCTTCAGAAGAGAGTCGGTTGCTCCCCTCAACCTCCAACTCTCTTGAATACTCTGCTCCAGGGTAAAGGCCAGAGACAACCCCCTTCTCCTCCCTTGTGCATGGAGCCACATGTAAGCATGTTCTAGAAATCACGGGGGGTGCTGAGGGGATGGGTAGGCAGTAGGAAAGGGGGTGCACTTCACTTTTTCCAAAAGCAAAGTCAGAAGCTGCACTCTCAGGGTACTTCACACAGGCCCACTCCCCCTAAAGGGCAGGGTGCCTGGGAGTCACTCCCGTCCTTGGCTGTCATCATTGGAAGATTAAAGCCATACGTATTTGGGATCCTCAAAGCTGCAGCACGGACTGTATTTATGTATCTCAGATGGTTGTTTTCTTTCCCAAGGGTCTCCCTCCCACTTTCCCAGATTCTCAGAAAGTGGACAAATACCAAAGTTTGGGACCTGGCACCTGTAGTGACACTGCTGAGACCAGCAAGACTCTGCCACAATTTCCCTTTGGTCAGACCCAGGGAAGGTGTTACTATCCTTTACAACTGGGATATGTCCAGGGTTTTACATTCCTGGGTCTCTCCATTTAGGCCTTGCCCCATCTCTGTGTAGGACCCTTGCACTAGGGTCTGGAAAGGAGCTGTTAGTCAAGCAAAACAAAAACAAAAACAAAAACAAGCCCTGGCAGTCTCCTAGCACCCCGCTGATGGCCCAGAGCACAGGCAGCCAAGCTCCTGACAGGGTGTTCCAACCCTCCCCTCTGAGGAATCCCCACCTCATCTAGAGCTTTGCTGTCCTTCAGCACAGAATCTCTCTGCCTTCCTCTACCTAGAGCGCAGCCGGGGAACCTTGTTTAATGCCTCCTCTTCCTCTTCCTCCCTACAACTCCCCCTCAGAAAGACTTGGAGAGAGAAACATACCTTTCACTCACTGTTATTTTCTTAAACTCTGGAAAGGGGAGGCTAGGCCAGAGTCAGGGGGTGGGGACATTCCTGTGGCCTTCTGAAGGCCAGGGATCCTCTTGTGGAATGCCGGCTGGGAAGCTTGGAGCAGCAAGGGATACAGGCAGCTGGCCAACCCCAACACAGATGCATTCTTTTCATGGCAGAAACCACCACTGTGTATGAGTGTGTGTGTGTGTGTGTGTGTGTGCACGTGCACACACACTCACAGAAGCAAACGTGGGATAGGGGAAGGGACTAGGAGAGGAGTCAGGCTTCTAGAAACGGGTGTGGGAGGTAGAGAGATGAGAAGGGAATGGAATCAGGGAAGGCAGGGACAGAGCTGGCTGAAGCAGTGTGCAGCCAGAGTCTAATCTGCAGGGAGGCCTCCCTCTGCAGCTAGGACAAACGTGGAGGTAGGGGAGAGAGAAGCCTGCAGAGGTAAAGCTTCCCATCCTTCTCTATTCTTGGTGAGGCCAGGGTGAGAAGAAACGGGCTGGAGCGAGAGAGCTGGCTGCTTCACACTGGAAGAATTTCCCATGAGACAGCTGACTAAGCTCGGGGCTGTTTCTCTCACTTCTTCCCAAACACTGCTCAGCCCACCCCCAGCTTCCAGCATCTGCCAGAAGGACTTGAGGCTCTTCGAGGAGGTATAACTGAGGTCTGGAGCCAGAGAGCGGTAAGTCTGTTCCTCATATTCCCTACATGTTGACACTCACCACGTCGCCCTGATGTGCCCACCTTGCGTAATTCTCAAATTTAATTTTCCCACCACTCTGGCCAAGAGCCCATCATCTCTAGTCTAGACTCCTGGGACTTCTGCCCGCTGGAGATATCCTTCACATGCCAGGGAAAGGTTTCTCAAAAGCATGTTTCGTTATGTTTCCCCTGTGGTGCACTGCCTTTGGGGTCAGGCGGGCCTAGCTGGCTGACGCTCCCAGCCCTGCCATTTTGTGGGACTGTGGGAAGATGGAGGGATGAGATTTTTCTCCCATGTCACATAAAAGGAAACTGAGTCTCCATGATGTTTTTTTACCTCACCGAGTAGATGTGAGAATTAAGTGAGATAACATACTTCAAACATACATGGTAGGGCCACTAATGATAATCTATTTATTATATGAAGACTTTCTATATGTCAGTCACTGTTCCAAGTACTTTGTATGTAGGAAGTCAACTAATCCTCACAGCAATCTCTATTTTTTTCGAGACGGAGTCTTGTTCTGTTGCCCAGGCTGGAGTGCAGCATGTAGCAGTGCAATCTTGGCTCACTACAACCTCCGCCCCCTAGGTTTAATTCTCCTGCCTCAGCCTCCAGAGTAGCTGGGATTACAGGCGTGCGCCACCACACCCGGTTAATTTTTGTATTTTTAGTAAAGATGGGGTTTCACCATGTTGGCCAGGCTGGTCTCAAACTCCTGACCTTGTGATCTGCCCGCCTTGGCCTCCCCAAGTGCTGGGATTACAGGCGTGAGCCACCGCACCCGGCTGCAATCTCTGGAGATGGACATTATTATTGACCCACTTACAGATCAGGAACCTGAAGTCCAAATGATTCCATAACCTGCCCGTCACACAATTAAAAGCTTGGCATTGGGGTGATAAGTTCTCAAATGTTATTCAAAGGCCTTTCACCTTGCCCTACTTCTCCAAATGTCCCCCACTGTGTATTCCAACAAACCCATACTCTCCAGTCTAGAAATGAAACTGGCCTGCTCTGGGCTCCTGGGCAATCTGTATAGACCTTACTATTACTGGACCCAGAGAAACTCCTGAGCACACAGCTTCATATGATGAAAATGTTGCAAAAATATTACTTGCTTTGGCTGTCTTCCTTCATCATTGATGTGCATAACTTTTTATTACATCTTTAAAATCTTACGTTATAAATCGTGACAATACGAGACAGAATGTTATTTCTCTTTTGACCACAATACAAAATGTTATTTTCTGACCGTGAACAATGAACCTTTCTGCACGTTCTGCAGAGCAGTTGGCCTACTCATGTGCAGTTTGTCTTTCTGGCTCACCTCATGGCCACAGAGCACCCACAAGGCACAACTGTGCAGTGCACCTGTCACCAACCTCAACAATCTTGCTTTGAATGCTGCTAACAGGTGGCTCTAAAGCTTAAGTAACTCAGATTGGAGATGTTATCAGAGGCCCAGGAAACTACAAATGGTCTGTGTTCATGCTTCATCTTTCCACCTAGATTATAAAGCCAGAGGCGGAGGGAATTTTCGAGATCATCTCACACGTGAGCAAACTGAGTTACAGACAAGTTGAGTGATTTACAGAAGTTGTACTGCTAACGCTACACCTGGTTTGCTTAGAACCTCACCCTGAACTCATCCCAGGCTCTCTAGGTGTTTCTTTGAACACGCTTCCTAATTTGGCAGATCCTAAGCCCTGAGAGGACAATGTCATTGTATTACTATCCGTCATAGCCTCCAGCACAAAGCTTTACAAAAGCAGACCTCAGATTGACAGGCTAGCTGGTCTACCATTAGGAGAAGACCCCTAGCAGATAGCTGACCACCTACTTAGCAATCTCACATCTCTTCCCACTTGACTCCGCATTTGAGCTCACTGAAGCTCAAACACAATAGTACAGTTATGAGTTCCCCAAGAGCTAGTCCAACAGGCCCATAGGATAAAGGTCAGTGTGGAATCCATTCATCCCAGCTCCAAATCCCAGTGAGCCAACCTAACTGAAACCAGTTACCATGCAGGTCTTTACCTCAAGGACAAAGCTCCTAGTCCTCCTAATAAGACTTGCCATTGTGCAGAACCAGAGGCAGGCCTTGGTCCAGGCTAGAACTGGCCTTCGATTGCTAGAGGTCTAATGCAACCAAGGACGTCTCTACTCTGTGCTCATGAGAGTCCCACAGAGGAATCAACCCCTACCTGTTATTCTGGGATTGGTGATTATTAGTGGATAATACTCATGAGGATCTCTCACTGCTGGTCCAGACATGAGGCCAGTGTGTGCAGCTTCCCCCAGGAAGATGCCAAAATAGCTATGTCTTGCCATCAAACTCTTTAGTCCTTTGTATACATTACCCTGATCTTTACCAAAACCTAGATGCTGGCCCAAGCTCTTTGCTTATTTTTCCATCCTTTCCTTCAAATGGACCCTGTCTTTGAATTCTACTCAGTGTTTGTCTTGCCTGTGACTCCATTAACCCTGGGCAAACACAAATTCCATTTGTAGATGACTTTGTCAACGTGAGCATTGCCCCATGTCAAGTGTCTCTCCCAGGGTAGGTGTTCTCTCCATGGACCGTGAGCTGCCTGGCACAGCAAACCCACTTTGTACATCCACATGACTGCCCTTACCCCCAACCAAAGAAATGACATGGAGTGGAGATCTGCAAACAAGGGGTGGGCAGTCCCTGAGGCTGACTGCCCTGCTGTAGAAGAATGGGCCCACCAGCCCCTTCCCAGATGCTCACCTCATTCAGCTTCACCCAGTTGAAGGACTTCAGCGGGTGAGAAGGCTGGGGGACACGCTTTTTCCTGAGTGGGACGTCACTGCTGGGGTAGGGGTCCTGAGGGAGGGGCAGGCCCATGCCGAGGCAAGGTGGGGCACCTGGGGGAGTCAGGGGTCCCCCGGGAGGAAGGGGTGGTGGTGGGGGAGGGGGACAACAGGCGAAGGGCAGAGGAGGAGGGGGTGGAGGCAGGTCATTGGTTGTCATTGAGGAAGACAAGGTGAGTGGGCCCCCAGGGGGTGGTGGGGAAGACACAGGGCCTGTCTGTGAGGAAACAGAAAAATTGCAAGGACAAAGCCATCAGCACTGATGCCATTCAGGTCTCCCACCATGATTCCTCTCCTTACTCCTAGTTTCTTTCTATACTAGATCCCAAATCCTACCCTTACCTTCTACACACATTTGGCCCCGTTTTCTCTCTCTGCATCCAAACATCTAACACACGCAAACACACACACACCACCACCACAGACAGACACAAGTCATGCACACGGGCACTGGACAATCAGAGTTATAGCCATCACAATGCAACAGCAGGATCGATCTATGCAGTTGTGTAGGTTACTGACTGCACAAGGTCTCCAGCTGAGAGAGGGAAGTGGATCCAATTCCAGCTGCCCTCTGCTGTCCAAGTGTGCGTCCTGGGATAGTGTCGCCCAAAGGAAGGGATATTATTTTTCTAACACAAAGGTGCCACCTGTACAGCCTCAAGGGTCTCTTCTATCCTGGCCCGAGGTCTCCATCTCTCTTCTCCCTCATGCTGGGGTCCTTGGCCTCTCCCACACCTGCTCTGCCCACTCTGTCCTGAAGCCCAGGGTCTTGGCTCAACTATGTAAAGGGGGAGATGCTTGCGTACTGAGAGTTCACTGAGCTGGGCTACCAGCTCTGCCACTTGTCCCCGAGCCTGGCGCAGCTCCTGGGACTCCCGGGCCAGCTTGTCCTTCATTTTGTTCAGCGTCCGCATCATCTCTTCCTTCTCCAATGTCTTTGTCTCGCATTCCCGCTCCTTCCTCTCCAGACGGCTCACAAGCTCCATATGTTCTGGAATGGGGGTGGGACGGGAGAGGAAACAGGAGAGAATGTGAGTAATGTGGCCCCCTGCCTGGAAGGACATGGAGTTATGGGCTGGGCAGGGGAAGGGCATGTGGAGTGGACAGCAGGCTTAAGCAGAGCCCCTCACCTTTCCGGAACTTCTCTGCCTGGTCTCGCCACTGTTTCACTTCATTCTCGTTGATGAGCCTGGCAGGGCACAGAGGGAGGGGCAATGTGACTGTTGACCATTGACTCACAGCTTCCCAGGAGACATCATCTCTCTACCCTCCAGGTGGGGACCCTGGTCTCCAATCTGTCCAGCCACATCAATGGGGCTAGGATTTAGACTTCCCAGGTGTCTCTCCAGGTCCCCTGCCCCGTTCACATTATGTGTCTATGGAGACCGTGAGAGAAAAGACCTTTAGATACCTTATAACCCGGCCCCTCTGTGATACAGCTGGAGCTACTGAGGCTCAGAGAACAGGGATAGGGCAAGAGCTAATTAATGGTAGAACTAGGACTGAACCTCAGGCTCCCAAGAGTTGTATCATGACTTACACCTCCTTGTAAAAATAGGTTTTACCTTTCAAAGAGATCAAACTATTGGCCCTACCATGGTCCAGGTTCCCAAAGACCAATGTGTAAGAGCAAGAAACATCACCCACACCAGCAATACAGACTGAGTGTGTTCCGGGTGACACAGAGGACAGCCTTGTTCATGCCAAGCTCTTGAAACTGTGTTCAAATTTAGCTTTTACCTTGACACCAAGGCCTAACAGAGGTGAAATCCCAAAGCAAGATCCCAAGAATCCTTTCCTTTATGAATCTGAGAATGTGGAAGAGTTAGAGCCATGACTTTTGGCCTCTTCAGCCACATCAAGGACATAGAGAACAGAGTATGGAGAGGGAGAGTATTTCGTGAAGACATTTCTTGGAAGAGGGCCACTGCTGTTATCCCCAAGATGCTACCTCCTTCACCACCAGCCAGGGGAGGGGTGTCTTCGGGCCTTCCCCCAAGAGTTTTGACTCATGTTCCCCGAAGTTGGGAGGGAGGCAGGGTAGACTGGGGCCCTACTTGGAGCCAAGCAAAGCCCTCGGAGCAAAAGAAGGAGAACACTGCTGTGCGGGGCCCTCCCAGCACTCCTAGAGTTTGTTGGCACAAGAGATTGCGTGAGTGTTGCCCATGGGTCAGATAAAAGCCTTGTGGAGGAACTGGGGTGCAGCTATTACAGTCCTGTGCAATGCAAGGGGAGCTATTTCCACCTGAGCAAAAAGTGGGAACATCCACGCCATAAGTCTACAGGCAGTGGACTGCCAGGGAACCAGGGGCTGATGGAAGGGCTGGAAGCAGCCAGCCAGCTGGAACAAAAATCTTGCATGGCCAGCGAGCTGGGTTTTGTAGTGAGAGGCACCCAGCAAGGAACTTCTGAAGATTCCAGGAACACACTGACGTCTTTACCCATATGCCAAAAAGGCGAGGGAGCAGGGAGCCTGTTTACTAAATTATCTTATCAAGCAAGACCTTTTCCCTTTTTCCTTCCTGTCCCCAGGCTGCCTCTTCAGAGGGTTAGTAGCAAGAATAGCTGGAAAATAATTGTGTACTTAGCTTTGGAATGCAACATAATGAATCACTGAGAGCCAATTTATCTCCTTAAGGGCAAGTGGCTCAAACTCATACTGAAAGTAAAAGCTTAAAATTAAAAATTACTATGTTAATGTAAGGCCTTATTATTAATCGATGTAAATTTAAATTTGTTTCTCTGTGTTTCTCTATCCAAGGTCAATGGTAAACCAGAAGGTTTACCATAAAATATGGTAGACCAGAAGGTTTACCATAAAATATGGTAGACCAGAAGGTTTACCATAAAATATGGTAGACCAGAAGGTTTACCATAAAATATGGTAGACCAGAAGGCCTTAGGCTCTGATAACCTTATCCAGCAACCTCATGATCAAATGGTCACGCTCTATGTCGGTGGTCAGCAAACTTTCTACAAAGGGCCAAAGTAAATATTTTAGATTTTACACACCATGCACAGTCTCTGTCACTTATACTTGTGTGTGTGTGTTGTTTAAAATGTGAAAATGATTAGTTCATGGGCCATACACAATAAGCTGGAGGACTGGAGTCAGCCCATGTACCCATAGTTTGCTGCCCCTTGTTCTATGTTAATGTGTTTAAATTCCCCATCTATCCAACCCATGCAGTGGATCGTGGAGAGTTGAGAACATGCCCAATCCACCTATGCTGGCGTCCAAGAGAGTAATCACTAGACACGTGTCATGTGGCTATTTAAATTTAAATGAAACAACCTTTAAGATTCAGTTCCTTGGTCATACTAGCCATGTGTCAAGTACTCCATAGCCACATTTGGCTGCCACATTGAATAGTAGCGAAATGGCACTTTTTTCATTAGCTTAGAGAGTTATGTTGGACAATGCTGCCCAAGACTCATTTGGGGATGACTGGGTTGTGAAAGGGAGCTGAGGTTTCGCTGGTGAGACCAGAGTGGGAGAGAGATGAGGAAGGTGGAGGAAGACAGGGCAAAGGCTGGCCACTGCTCACATGTTGACGATGTTCTTGACATTGAAGTTCTCCAAGGGAGCCAGGTCAGGGTCCACACCCCGCTCATCCTGGAGGACAATCTGCTGGAGGATGCGGTCCAGGAGCTGCCACTGCTGGAAGTAGCCACCATTCCGTTTGTCTGAGGGATGACAGGTATCATATCTTTCCTGAGCCCTGTAGTCCACTAGGGCCCCACGCTAGAGTCACTGCCTGGGCTCTGGCTGGTGAGGCATGCCCTTCTCCACCCATGGTAAGCTCCCAGTCTAGAAGAAGAGGCAATGCCATTGCTGATAATGGCAACTCACTGGTTCAGTCATCTCTTGATTATTGGCAACGAGACTTCTGCAGATGTGTCAGCCACCTCCCCAATATATTTCTCTACTCCCTGAAATACTTTCTGGCTGCCTTTCTTCCTTGTTTGGACCCTGGGCATACTATGCCCAGGAAATGCAGATTGCTTTTTACATTATCTGTAAAAACCACCTGCTCCAAAATATTACATGCTGAATAATGAAGTCTCCAGGGAAGTTTTTTTTTTAAAAAAAGATTTTAGGATTATCCACATTATTACTCTACAGAGAAAGATGAAGGGAAACTGATTACAGGTGTGCACTGAGAGTCAAAATGTGTTAGAGAAGTGCTTAACGGAATTCGAGAAAATTTCTTGTGGAAGTGACCTTGAACTATGAAGGTAAAGGCATAGTGTGTTGTGTGTGATCTCATAGAGTCTCACTCTCATCCCCTCTAATGATAGTCATCGGGCTGGACATGGACTTCCTTTTAATGTAATAACCACAAACTCTCTTTCCTTAGTCCTTGATCCCTAGCACTTTATTGACCATCATAAAAAGCCAACAAGTTCAATCCTGACATCAAAGCAAACCACAATGCCTACAAGGTAGAATATCGAGTCTGCAAAGCCCCATTTTGAGGCAGAGTAGAAGAACTCATTCACATTGCCCATGGAACAGGAAACACAGGAATCCCTGGGAGCACAAGTCAGGTTTCCCAGAGATTTCTATGCCCTCCATGAAGATCTTCTGAGCTTTGGAGAACTGATAGCTTCTTAATTCAGGTCACTGCATCTATCCTGTCCACCAGTCTACTGACACATGCATTGCAAAGTGGTATCATTTACCATCTACCTTTCACCCAGCAAAATCGTGTAAAGCCAGGTCACTAGCTCACAGAGGCAGAACATGTTTTATCTCAACCCTTGACCCTGCAGAAACCAAAATTCTTTCTATATGTAAATATCTCACTGAGCCTCAGGTTCATTCACTATTCAAATGGACATAATAATGTGTATTCCTTAGGTCATTCTAAGGTTCAGAGATAATGTGCTAAAGGACCTCACATCATGCCTGGCCCAGAGTTGGCACACAATACGTCACAGTTGTCATCACTGTCACTATGATTGCTGACACCACCAACATCAACCATTATGGTGGGCCACACTGGTTTTCAAAATATTCTCTTTTGTGAAGAGCTTAAGTATCAAGGGGTACAGTTAAAGCTCATTTCAAATTGCATTCTGTGTGGCTATTAGCAATTATGTACAATTTATTCAATCACTGTGCACACCTGGATCTTAAGAACTTAGCCATCTGCTCCCATAGATGCTGATATTTGGTATTTGTAGGCAGAAGCTGGGGCAAGAGTGCAAGAGTGGAAGCCAACAAGGACTAGATGAAGGAGTTGATAAATCCTTAAGGAAAAAAACAACCGTGTTCATTCCACATCTGTGCTACTCCCCCAAGCACAAAACTTTTTGGAACTCCCCAACATGACTGATCTCTCCCCCATCATGAGCTGAAAGCTGAGCTATTTAATTGTGCAATGATCAAGCTACTGTTTTTGGAGTAGGATGCTGGAGTTGCTCATGGCCAAGTCTCCAGCTCCTTCCCCAGATGACAGTGGAGACCTGACCCCAAGGAGGGAAGGAAAAGCAGGAGCCTCCGTCATGGGGCCTGGCCTCCCAAAAGCAAGTGCACAGGGAGACATGGTCAGACTCCCCAATCCAGGGAGGTCCCAAAGTCTTGTCTAAACCTGCCCCAAGTCAAGGCTCAGGCCAGCCGAGGGAAGCAGCAAGTGCAGGGTACTTACAGGGCATCTGCAGGCAGTGGTGCAGCACAGAGAGCAGGCAGGGGTAGGCCTCTGTGTACTTCAGCTTCTTGTGGATCAGCTCAAACATCTGGGAAGCACTCTTGGTGTCGATGTGGACCTGGGAGAGAAGAGGGCACAGTGATTGAGGGGTAGGCAGCAGAGGAAGTCAGCAGGGGAGAGAAGACCCTGCTTCCATCCACTATGCCCTGTCTCATAGGAGAGGTTTTCTTCCCCTGCCTCTGGCCCATGCTTAAAAAGAGAGAGGCGAAAGGAAGAGGCAGATAGTCAATTCTATAAACTAGAGTTTCTCAGTCTCAGCACTGTTGGCATCTTGGGTCAGATAATTACTCATTGTGGGGGCTGCCCTGTGCATTGTAGGTTGTGTATCAGCACCCCCTCACACAAGTCAAAATGTTCCCGGGGGGGAGGAGAGCAAAATTGTCCCTGCTTCAGAACTACAGATCCAAACTCAGGGAAGGCAGCAGGGGCATAGAAGATTCAAAGTAGCATGTGGCGCAGGTCCACCACCTGGGTTCAAACCCCAGATCTACGCTTTAGTTGTGTGATGACAGGCAAGCTGCTTATCCCCTCTAACCTCTGTTTCTGTACCTATAAATCCAGGGCTTTTGTGAAAATATAATGGATGCCCTCAGTGACTGTAAGGCACCACCCAAAAGTAGCTTTCTATTTGGATAGGGATTTTATAATACAATAAAGCAGAGTTGTGTGCTTGCAGGGTTGCTGAGGTTAAAATGAAAATACAATTTAGTTTGCTAAGCATGATCTGGTTAGGGATGGGGAGAGGGGACTCAGGAAGTTGCTGGAAGGCAGGGGAAAAGTCAGCCCAGGAAAGGTATTTGAGACTAATCACATACAATAACTTGCTCCCTTTCCTTTGGGGGTTTCAGTCTCCTCCTAGGCCGATGCCTTCCCAGGGGAGGCTTCCACAGCCAGCATACTACCAAGGCTCTGGAAGCGAGATGTGATGGTTCATTTTAGGTGTCAACTTGACTGGATCAAGGGATACTCAGATAGCTGGTCAAGAATTCTTTCTGGGTGTGTCTGTGAGGGTGTTTCCCAAAGAGACTGGCATTTGAATCAGAGGACTAGGTAAGGAAGATCCCACACCAGCTCCACCACAGCACAGGGCCTGGAGACATGGCTGTGGGGCCACCTAGAACCCTACTACCATACTGCAATCACTCCACCCTGTGGGCTCCTCACCATCCAATCAGCTTAGGGTCTGGAGAGAACAAAAGGGCCAAGGAAAGGTGAATTTTGTCTTCTGGAGCCAGGACACCCTTCTTTTCCTGCCCTTGGACATCAGAACAGCAGGCTCTCCAGCTTTTGGATTCCAGAACTTGCTCCAGTGGCCCCTTATGTTCTCAGGCCCTTGGACTTGGACTGAGCCATGCTACTGGCTTCCCTGTTTCTCCATGCAATAACTCCGGCCTGTCATGGGACTTCTCAGCCTCCATAGTTGTATGAGCCAATTCGCCTAATAAATGCCCTCTCATCTGCCTATCTCTATATATGTATCCTATTGGTTGTGTTTCTGTGGAGAACTATGACTGATCACAGGACCCGGCCATGGGGGTGCCCACCAGGGAACCAGCCCACACCAGCCCTGCCACAGCACAGGGTCTAGAAAAGTGGCTGTGGGGCCACCAGGAACCCTACTACCCCATTGCAATCGCTCCACCCTGCCGGTTCCTCACCATGTCAAACCTCCTGGCTAGCTCCAGGTCATCCTCATTCCGCACCATCTCGAAGAAGTCTAAATGTCTAGACAGAATGGGGAGACAGCGAGAGTAGACATTACAGCCAGGACACACCCTTGGTTGAGGGTTACAACCCCTTCGAGCCCCCCACTGGCTAAATCTGAAAGCTTCATTCAAGCAAGGCGAAGGCAAAATGGGAAAGAAGCCGCTGTTTGTAGGACACCCATTGTCTGCCCTTTATAGGATCCCATGACCTTCCTTCAGGGAGGCCAATCCAGGGTCCCTTCACCTTAGAATGGGCTTCTATACTTCGGCACTACTGACATTTTGGGCTCGCTTATGTTTGGTTGTGGGAGGCTGATCTGTGAGGATGTTTAGCAGCATCCCCAGCCTCTACCCACTAGATGCCAGCAGCACCCCCTAGTGTGACAACCAAGAATGTAATGTCTGCAGGCATCGCCCAATGTCTCTCAGTTGAGGACATCAGCCCTGTGACTATTTTCCCCAGTACTTTCATAGGGTCTCCAAGTCAGCCCTCAAAATTAATCTCTCCCTCATTTTCTATCCTCATGCACACATCCACTCATTCCACCTCAAAAGGATCCATCCCCTGTCCCTTAAAACCTAGTGTAATAAAATAGCCTAAACTAATGGGACAGAACCAGAGGGGCCTCACTGGTATCACATGGGAACATAATTGTGCCCTTGGATCAACAAGGGCTTTATAGCAAGCATTTTGGGTAGGACATTTCTTTGTTAAGCAGGAAGGTACTGCGGGACATTTAGCATTCCTGGCCCCCAACAACCAATACCAGTATTGCCCACCATCAACCAGTTTGAAAACCAAAGAATACCCTCATATATTTCCACCTGCCTCCCAGGGGGCAGTACTGCAATGGTTGAGGGCTACTGGGTTCACCTGTCTATAACATCAGAGATGAGACAAGCAGGTCAGCAAAGAGGACAGGCGAGGGCACCCCTTCCCCCGACAGAGCTGATTCTGAATCTATGCTGGGAATGGCAGCTGGTCTCCAGAGGGAAGGGCAGCCTTCACAAAGGTCCCAACCATCCCCATCTGAGGCACTGTCCCCACAGGTTTGCAATGGAGACGGGTGCTTGGACCTTACTTGTCCAGGATGGCATTTTCATGTTGCCGGAGCTTGTCAATCACAGGCTGTATCCCCAGCATCAGGAATTCATACCGTAGATGTAGGCGGAACTCCAGATTATCCTGGGGGTCACCAAGGGAGGGCCAGACTCATTGGCAGATCTCAATTTCCACAACATCCCCAGTGGAGCGCTCATCACCACCCTAGCCACAGACCCAACACATCTCCCACAGCTAACTCACCTGGAGCTGCTTCAAGTCCCAGAGTTCCAAGAAAGAATGGAGACCTTATTTCTTAGTTTAAAGCAAGCCCACTGCCCAGCTTCTTTTAGGTCTCCTGCCCCACTTCCTTCAAGCCCCTTGCCAGTTCTAGCCTTCAGCACCAAAGAGCAGTGTTGTAGAGTGACATGGAGCACAAGCTTTGGAATCAAACAGACCTTGGATCTGGTTTTGTGACCTTGGGAAAACTTTTAGTTTCCCCATTTGTGAAATGGTCATAGCATTAACTAATCTACAGGGATGAGACCTATTATAATTACCTGATGAGGTGTGGTTACCAGCTAATCAGAGCACATGCCGGCCATGAAAATGTGGCACCAACAAAGGTGATGTTAGCATCTGAGGGGCAGATTATTCCCCCAACCGGCCTTCCCTAACCCGGGGCATAAGGACAAATTGTTTTTTAAAAACAAACAAAAAAAAAAAGTATGCTGGTGGAAAAGGGGGGAAAGTAAATATCATTAAATTGCTCCCTTTGCCCCTTCTGTCCTTCAAGTTAACCTTGACCAGGGCATCTGATTGCCTTAGAATTTGGAACGTTCACCTGCTCTTCAAGTTCTTCTACTGTTGCTTTTTTTTTCTCCTTTCTTTGAGATGGAGTTTTGCTCTTGTCCCCTAGGCTAGAGTGCAATGGTGCAATCTCGGCTCACTGCAACCTCCATCTCCCAGGTTCAAGTGATTCTCCTGCCTCAGCCTCCCAAGTAGCTGGGATTACAGGTGCCCGCCACCACACTCAGCTAATTTTTATATTTTTTTAGTGGAGAGGGGGTTTCACCCTGTTGACCAGACTGGTCTCAGACTCCTGACCTCAGGTGATCCACCCACCTAGGCCTCTCAAAGTGCTGGGATTACAGGCGTGAGCAACCACGCACAGCCTGTTGCTATTTTTATACGTCAAGAATCCCATTCTGACCCCAAAGGAAGGAAAACCAGAAGGCACACCTAACAGAAGGCACTAGAAGAACATGACCAGCCAACCAGAAAACAGTCCAGAAACAGCTCTCCACAAACAAGGGCCCAAAGTCGCCCTCCTCCCACCAATGATTCTCCGCCACCCTGAGCCATCAGCAGCCAGCTCAGCTCTGGGTCTGTCCACAGTGCATGATGCTCCCTATGTAGGCAACTCCCCAGGAGCCCTCCCAGGTCTAGTGGCAAAAACAATTACTGGGGAAGCAACACACTCACACACTCTACCCCAGGTCCAGAAAGTCAGGGAACAGCAAGGGCAAGGAGAAGGCACCCCACCTCTCCAGCTCCAGCATTGAGGACAGCATTGATGAAGGACATGATGGCTGTTTTCAGATTCACTTCATCCCGGTACCGGCCCAGGCTTCGGTCTAGCTCATTCAGCAGGGTCTAGGTGGAAATGCAGGACACAGCAGGAAGAGAGGGCTGAGTCCCCAACAGGTGTGGCCTTTGCACCTTTACTCCTGTCGCCTCCACTACCTAGAATGCCCCATCTGCTCTCTCCCCCCAGTCAGGTCTGTCCAATTTACTCTGGGCTGCCCCAAACCTCACCTCTGCCTGGAAAATCCCCTTGCCTCTCCTAACCTAGTGGCAGTGCTGCCTCACTTCCTCTCCACTCAGCCTTTGGGGCTTGGTCTACCTGGTTGAGCAGTGCTTCAGTGCTGCTTTATCATCGTGCTCCAGCTGTTTACAGCTCATATGTATTCCCTGCCTAGCTCCTTTATGGTATGGACACTGCTTTTATCCCTTTCCATCTTCTGCAAAGAGTCAGGACCCAGTTTTTGGCAATAAACCACAGGGTTTGTAACATCGGTTCATGTCTCTATGGACTTACTCTGTGCCAGCACTGTGCTAAGACACTTCATATTTACTGTTCATCTCATTGATACTTTTCTGGGCAGTTCAGGGAAAGAAAAGAGAATAGCATGGCTGAAGCTCCCAGGGATGGTCCCAGTGTCCCACATTAGGCACTGGCCCAAGTACAGCACCTAAAATCTCGATCTCGGCAATTGCATTCAATTCAATAATTCTTGACTGAGCCCCTATCATGAGCCAGGTGTTGAGGTGGGAGATGCAGAGCCGCAAATATAATGCAGGCCAATATTCCAGCTTCCAGGAACCCACTGACTAATAAGGAGGACAAGTCCATTTCCCAGCCAAATTCATAACTCTTAAGGCCCTGCATGTGTTTTTATGCAAGCCTTCCAGGTCCCAGTACTCTTCACCTGTTACCTTCCAGGAGCAGGCATGCAGACCACATTACCTTCTTTTTCCCCCAGTTTCTGCTGCAAGGAATCTTCAGGCTCTCACTCACATGTGACATCCTCTGCCCCACCCACCTGGCATCCCGCCGCCAGCCAGGCCCCTCACCTGGAAGCGGGTTCGCTCTGCTGCATACACCTGGTAGTGCAGCATGGCCTGCAGCACCTTCTTGTGGCCGCCAGGCACGAGGCACACAGCACCCAGGATCTCCAGCACAGCCACCTTGGTCTTGCTGTTCTCTGTGCGTAGGCTCTGGGCTATGGTACTAATGGCCTCAGGCTGTGCCAGCACATGTGCCCGCCCCTGGGAGTTGTTCATCAATGCTTTGATGCAGCCAATGAGTGAGGTGTGGATGCGGCTCTCACAGGTGGCGTGGTCCATGCTCCGGAGGAAATTTAGCAGACAGGTCAAGCCCTCCAGCTCAATGAAGCGGGTCACAAACCTACAAATCAGAGCCATTAACAAATATATATTTGCATATGATTCTGTGTACACCATGCAAATAGTTAGCCCCTTCCCTGTGTACCACCATGCACCTTGTCCCACCTACAGTAGCCACTTGGTTTATTCGTAGTTTATCTAAAGCACTGAAACCCTATCATCTTCACAAAAGACTTGTGTCTTATTTGCATTTTAAATACTGTGTATTTGCATATCATTGTCAGTTGCATAGCTAAAATGGTATGAATGTGAAGGGGATGATCATGATAACTATCAGAGCTGTTAAACCTGAACACTCCTCTCCAGTGAGGATGGAGATTAAGAGAATTACCGTCAGATAACAAAGAGGGCTTCCAGATAGGAAGGCCATCAGAATCATCAAGTCATGGGGTTAAGCCTAGGGAAGCTGCATTTCAAGGAATCCTAAAGAAAATAGCAGAGTTATCTATCTTGAATGTTAGAGAAAAAAAAAAAAAAACATTAAAACCCATTTAGCTCAGGGGTTCTCAATTTGGAGTCTGTGTTCTGCTGAAGAATCTGTGGACAGCATTCACAGATCCAAGGACTTCGGTGGGAAAAGAAAATTACATTTTTATTTTTGGTAACTTCTAATTAAAATTTAGTATTTTCCTCAATGATGAATGTCAGCAATAAATGACAGTAGTATTAGCATAATCTGTGACTTTGTCACCCCAAGAAATCACAGCTATTTTCATACCAAATTACAGTTGTACCAGGTGTCTCAAAATACCATTTACACTCCTCAGTACTTCAAAATTATGATGGTTATCAGACTCGCAGCTAGCTCTTGCTATTTAAGGTGTAAAGAAGCACAATTCATTGCTATCTCATTTTTATTATTTGTAGCTGTATTTTCATTGATTTGTTATTCCTTTTTATCTATTATTTAAAACATCATTTCTGAGAAGCAGTCCATAAGTTTCACCTAGGCGCCGGATGTCCATGGCACGCTCACACACACAGGTACCCTTGATTTAGTAAAATAATTAATGATCTAAGAAAATTATTATAAATAACATTACTTATCCCAAGTGTATTTGTGTCTATGTTATTGTACAAATACGCCTAGAAAATAAAAGAATGTGCTCTCAAACTAAGTTGTTAACAATAGGTATTTTTTACTTTTTTCTATTATATGCTTTTCTGCATTCCATAAAATTTCCACAATGACAATGTGTAACTTTTGTTATCAGAATATTAAGGGAAATTACAATAAATTGGGGTAGGAGACAAACCTGGCAACTTCCCCTCAACCCCTTTATTTCCTGACTAGCTCATCCTTTCCTCTATCCCCTTCCCATTCCAGAACCCCACCACTACCAGAATGACAAGAGACAATTAGGATGCTCCCATTCTTCTTGAGGCTGTTTCTAGTCTCCTGGGGAGGGAGCTCAGCTCAGACAACATACACACCCCCACGCAATGGATGGCTAGCTTTTCGCCAGGGGAAGGGGGGAGGGTGGCTCCTGATTGTTTGCTCATTTCTATGGTGTAAATACTCCCAGCATAGCCAATTTCAAGCTACAGATGTGATGTCATTGAATGTAGAGTTGGGAAGAGATGCATATTTCATAGTGTTTCCATGCACATACAATGCATGTAAACTCAAAAGTATACCTTATAGTCAAATGTAGAAAAATAATTCGGTAATTTGGGAATGAAGAGTTTCAAGTATTTAATACCTTTGTTTTGATATAACTTATTGAATCTTAAATTTATATAATTGAAATTTTAATCATAGCTACGTTTAACAACCAGCTTACAAAATTGCTGAAAATTTGACAGTTGGCATTCGCCAGCTGGTACGAGCCAGTTCCAGCACACCACAGGGCAGACCCAAACACAAAGAGACCCACTTTGGGCCCCACACGTTGTGGCCTGGGAAGGCAAAGGGGTCCTCCTATGGCTCCAGGACTTCTACCCCCTTTTCCATGCCTGCGTTGCTCCCATTCTAGATGGCGAATCCCATCCAGAGACACCACACCGCCCCCTAGTGGTTGGAGTACTTCTCTACCCTCCTTTCCTGGATGGGGCACTCACCCTGCCCCCTCATCCTCAGAAGGCTCTTTCTTTTGTACCTTGTCCATTTGGTCACCCTCCTATTCTAGCCCCTTACCAAAAATAAATCAATACATTTTAAAAAGCACTCGCCCTCGATTCCTCTTTAGAGAGCTCCTCAGGACCTGAGGTTTATCCCACTTTCCCAGGTTTCTCTCCCCTCCTCCCAAGCCCTGGCAGCCTCCCAGGAGAGTAGGGGCTGGGAAGTGAAGTCAGGTGAGGCGGAGTTGGCCAGGAGGACCGGCATGGGAGCAGAGCACTGCACAGGGCTTCGGGAAGGCAAGGAGACCAACTGTGAAGGGACTCGGCAGGAAGCAAGAGGGGGAAACTGAATTACCTCATAGGCTGTGTCCGGAGGGCCGTCTTCAGGTCTTCCACGACTTGGTTCCTCATCTCCGTCTCCTCCTCATCAAACGCGTACAGACTCTGCATCTGAGGGCCACCAGGTAGAAGGAGGCAGAAGTCACGCTGGGCTGCCTGTCTCCCAACCCCCTGCACTCCAGCTCAGGTGTGACCCAGGGGCCATGCTCGCCTCAGAAAGGGTGAGGCCTCAGGGAATGGTTTACTGAGACTGAGTGTCGGCCCCTGGGAAGACCTAGGTTCTGGGCTGGGACTTCACTTTCCTCATCTGTGAAATGGGGAGAATTATTGGCCCGGTTTATTTCCCAAGTTTGTGTGATGCCCAGATGGATTTTAAAAAGTTTAAATGGTTGGGGGACTCTGAGATTGCCCAGAGGAGGGGTGGATTACCTTAAAATTTCATGAATAACTGGAAAGCTGCTGAACTCCAGTGAGTGGGCAGTGGGGCGCTGAGGAGCAGTAAAAGGCAGTTTCGTGTGTCGGGGGTAGGGGCTGGGGGGATCACTCTCTGCCGTAGCCTTTCCAGGTAGGGGCGGGGCAGGAGAGGGGCAGCCACTCACCGCAGCCATGGAGTTGATGCGATCGATGTAATAGTCAGGCCAGCTGGTCGCCAGCTTGTTGGGGTCCTCCTGCTCCTGAAACAGGTAAAAGGACAGCATGGACCGACAGGCAAGACAGGCCCGTGGCCTGAGATCCTGAGTTTCATTCAGTGTCAGCAGAGGGATTCATTTCCCAGCTCTGCCCATGTGGGGCGGGTTGGAGGAAATTACACGCTCTCCCAGGCTTCCATTTCTCCCTTGGTGAAATACGGATGATGAACGTTGACTCTCATGGCCAGCCAACAACACGGGCAGAAACTATGCAGGTGTGTGTACTTTCAGTGAGCAACATGCACCATTTTTTAAAAATTCTTTTCTCTTGTTCTGTTTGCTCAGCTTGTATTTAATGAAACATAATTTCCTGGCTGTTGAATCTAATTCAAATTTATGTTTATTTTTATACATCTTTTTACTTTTTCTGATAATCTCATTCTCATATTTTACAAAAGTATTGGTCTGTGACAATTTGGAAATTTAAAAACTTAGTTTTTCAGGTAGTTCTAGAACACTAATAGAAAACACTTGGCACATAGTAGGCACTCACTAAATAGTAACTTTAGAAAAATAGAGAAATTTCCAAGGCCTTGGGCTTTGAAAAGACTCAGGAGACCCCCTTAGGCCTGTGATTTAATTCCTGGCAAACTCCTGAATGAGGGGGATGTGCAGCAGGGGGGCAGAGCCCAGATCCGAGGACCTTTGGCCCAGTGCTCAGCCCTCAAGAGACAGGCTTGA
The DNA here is from genome assembly GCF_009828535.3 of Hylobates moloch. Taxonomy (NCBI): domain Eukaryota; kingdom Metazoa; phylum Chordata; class Mammalia; order Primates; family Hylobatidae; genus Hylobates; species Hylobates moloch. The sequence continues at coordinate 38,398,060 of NW_026652295.1, read as the reverse complement.
CTCTTCCCCAAGTATGGGCAAGAATGATGGGAGTTAAAGAAATATTAATGTTGACTGAAAATCCAGCCTTCTCCAGCCAAATGGATCTTCTTCTGGGCCTCACACCTGTCCTGCTCATTCCTGTTCCTGTGCCCCAGGTCACTTTGGAGGCTCCTCCCCATCTGCTTTCTCCACTCTCCTGCTTCCAAATCGGCATGAAAACTTAACCTCCTCCGGACCCTCCCTGACAAAACACCTCTCTGCCAGCTGCCAGCGGGCCCTGCAGCTCTCAGCTCCATCCACTCGATGTTTTCTATTTTGTTTCACAAAATACAAATCTTAGACCGGTAGAAAAGCTGCTTTGTTTGGGTCTTTGTGACTTCACATGGTTAAATGTTAAATTTAATCATGGTTACACGTGTTAAATTCTCCATGACTGAAGGCCAAACATTCCGCCTTCTGCCTTGGGGAGGGGAATCAGCACCAAAAACAATTGCGTCGGCAAACACATCCTTTCCTGCACTTGCTGGCTCATCATTTACCCATGCCATATGCACTGAATGGGGACCTACTAGATACCAATCACCGTGCTGAGCTCTGAAAGTACAGAGTAAAGAATCATGGTCTCTGCCTTCCATGTAACAGTCCAGTGCCAGAGAAAGGGTGGTAAATGTTCTATGGTAAAGCCACCCATAGCAGACCTTAGGGGGTGATCCATCCAACACAGAAGGCTGTAGGGGGTTGGCGTAAGTGGTCGAAGAACACTGGGCTATTAAAGAGCATTACAGCTGAGACAGGTGGGGAGGGTGTTATAGACAGAGGAAGTGACATGTGGGAAGGTGTGAAAGTGTGTGGGGAAATTACAATTTGGTTTGGAAGGCAGTGAGAAATGCCTTCTATTTTAATAAATCTTTTTTTTTTTTTTTTTTTTTTGAGATGGAGTTTCGCTCTTGTTGCCCAGGCTGGAGTGCAATGGCATGATCTCAGCTAACCACAATCTCCACTTCCCAGGTTCAAGTGATTCTCCTGCCTCAGCCTCCCGAGTAGCTGTGATTACAGGCATGTGCCACCGCACCTGGCTAGTTTTGTATTTTTTTAGTAGAGATGGGGGTTTCTCCATGTTGGTCAGGCTGGTCTCAAACTCCCAACCTCAGATGATCCGGCCACCTTGGCCTCCCAAACTGCTGGGATTACAGGCGTGAGCCACCGTGCCTGGCCTTTTTATTTTTTTTATTTTTTTAGCAGCTGTAGAAGAGATCAACTTAAGGGAACTCCATAGTAAATCAATTTGGAAAATGGAGAATCATGAGATATGATTAATTACACCTGAAATTTCTTTCCTTCCTTCTTTCCATGATTTGAGCTTTTTAAAGACCTGCTTTTCTCACAATGAGATGCATAAACACAGAGCGTTATATTCTGCAGGTGCTTAATAAGCATGCATTGAGTATACTAGACAATGGCTTATAGTGTGTGCAGCCCATGCCTCTTGTCACAGGTCCTCAGCTTCTAGCACTATATTCCCCAGCAGTCTCAGGTTCTAGCAATGGGCAGCCACTTGCTATAATGGACCGGGTGGGCTATGGGTGAGTTTTGCCTCTCTAGGCCTTCTTGGCCTCATCTGTAGAATAAAGAATGAGACCGCATCAACACTGTGTTGTTTTCCAGGTTCCTGCAACTCTGAAATGGTGTATATTTGAATCCTCCAATGTTACAAGGTCAGTCTGGCTCAGTGTGGAGACCTGGGAATGGGATAAAGGTCTTCAGCAGGAGGAGTAAGAGAAGAGCTATGAGTGGGCACAGGAGCACAGAGACATGGCTCAGACTCCGCCCAGACCTTCCTGCAACCTCCCAGGAGGGAGGGAGCCTGAGCCTCAGGCGTGGGAATAGCCAGGCTCTGGTCCCCAAACACCAAAGCAACGTAGGAGGGCAGAATAACAAGTTTGAGACTTGGGACTCAAGTCTGAAAACGGGGAGGGTGGAGGGGAGAGGAGGAAAGTAGGCCATGAAAAGAAAATTCAGGAGTAGAAGAAACAGACTAAAATAGAAAGGGGACAAGAGAGAGACACAGAGACAGGAGCAAGCTGAAGAAACACAGAGATGGAGACAGCAGAGAGAAGAATGCACAGCCGCTGGGAAAGCAGAAGGGCGGAGATCAAGTCGAATTAAGCCGGACTAGAGCTCAGCATACCCCTTTCTAGGGAGGGCCATAGCAGGAGGCTAACAGCATCTTTTAATGAGCAAGAAGAGAGGGAGGATATGCTGAGGAGAACATGGACGGATGTGTGAGCCCTGGCCTGGGACAGAGTGGAGGCTAAAGATCCAAAAGAGGACATCCCTGCCCCCCAAACTGATTTCTTATAGCAAAGCTGCTCCAGGTATGGTCCATGATGCCCACCCTCCCTGCCTGGGAGCAGGCATGAGAGAGTCCAGACTCTGCTTCTTTGTCTGTCTCCCAGCCAGCCCCAGTCCTGGGATGCAGCAGGTCCTGCTTTAAGCGTTTTTGAAAAAGAGAATCCTATTTCTTTGGGTGTAAGCTCCAGGAGAGCAGAATTTCCTTTTTCTGTTTTATTCACTGTTGTTCCTCCAACACCTAGAACGGTGCTAGCACGTAATAAACATCAGGTGAATGCATGAGCAGGCAAGGCAGCAAGAGCCACCCCATGCCATGAACCCTGAGATGTGGCCAGAGGGGTCAGAGAGGTCACCTTCTTCTTGCTGCAGTAGATCTGCCATTTCTTCTCAGGGGGCAGTGCAAACATAGCCTCTCGGTTTTTGTCAGTGAGATCCAATTCATCCTGCAAAGACAATAAGAAAAAATATATCCAACACTAGGGATGGTTGAGATTAGAACAGTCAGCCCTGCAGGAAATTACAATTCCCCCAAATCAGTTCCTCAGCCTACTATCTTCCTCCTGAAGAGCATCAAAGATATGATAGGGCATTTCTTTTTCTATGAGACATACAGCCCCATCCCCTTGCCTCAACCAACCCTATGTGTCTTCTATTGCACTCCCTTTACCTCCTGTCCACTCCCAACCTTGTCTCTGCAAATCACCCTCCTGCTTCAGGTCACACTGTTCCCTGCCCATCCCTTGCATTGCTTTGCTAGCTCCTGATCCTCTTGCCCCGGGGTTTCTTGTCTTCCATCCCTTGTCATTCTTAAGCTGTGGACACCGTAATACAAAGCCTAACAAGGAAGGGCATTGTCTGCAGATCTAGTTCTGCCTCTCTCAGATTCTTGCCCCATCCTTCACGTCTACCCGCCCTTCGAATCTCTCCCCTAGACATTCTCTGGCTCCCCCAAACTCAGCATGGGCCCTAGCACAGGCTGGAGAGAGCTGGTGAGGACAAGGGGTTGATCAGAGTAGGATGGGTGAGCCATGCCCAGGGGAGGCATTGATCTGCTTCCGAGGAAGGTAGTGCCTGCTGGAGGCAGCCCCTCCCACTGCAGGACCACCAAGAGAAGGTGTGGGGCTCCATCAGGCTAGTCTAAACTTTCCAAGGAGCTAACTAGAACTTTATGAGGTCATATTTGGGGTAACTCCATAGGTATGTTAGGGTGAATGTGAAGGTTTTGCTGTGCTAGACAGCCCCTGAAAAGCTCTCTTTTTGAAGCTGCCTCTCCTGTCATTCATGAGCAATGCCAGAGCTAATCAAAGGACTAGTTAATGGGCCATGGAGAACATAGTGTGCTTTTTTTAAAATCAAAAGCAAAACTTGCATTAAGCATAAATTAAGCATAATGAAGCATAATATTACTAATCTTTATATTTTCAAATACAATAAACAGTGAAAACAATATCTAAGGAAGTATAATAGTCTTAAATTTTGATATCTGTAATCTTTTCCCTATACTTCTATTCAAGGGAGAATATTAAGACTTTATTCTCTCACCTAGATCAGAACTGCCTAATAGAAAGATAACACTGGCGACATATATTTTCAATTTTTTCTAGTCACATTAAAAAATTTAAAAGAAATAGGTGAAGTCAATTTTAATAGTACATTTTAAACCAGTAAATCTTAAGATATAATCATTTAAACATATAATCATGTAGAAAATTAATAATGAGATATTTTACATTCCTTTTTTCACACTAAGTCTTCAAAATCTGGTGTGCATTTTACAGTTACAGTTCATCACGATTCAGATGAGCCAGTAGCCCCACGTGGCCAGGGACTGCCATTCAGACAGCACAGACAAGGATTATTTGAAATAATACCCATCAGTTCACCTGCCTCTGGAACTAAAGACTCTTGCAGATTTAATCCCAAACAAAAGTTCTTCCCTAGAACTGCTCTCTATATAGCCCAGGAAGTTATTTGTCAAAATTCCCAGAACCCTGTTTGAGGTTTCTTTCCCACGATCAAAATCAGAAATAAAAGAAAAAGGAGAGTTATGTGCACCGTACATTTCCCAACACAAACTCTGCACCTCTTTAACCTCTGTGCCTTTGTTTCCACAGTGAGTCCTACCTGGACAGGCCTCCGCACCCACTCACACTAGACGGATCTGGTCTAATTCCTAGGGCACAGTGTCAGCCTCCTCCCGCAAGTCCTCAGTAGACCTTCCCAGGTAAGAAGAATCTCTCCCTTCCTGAACTACAGAGCAGTTCCACGTGAGCTTGTATTCAGATTACTGATGCACTTGTCTTTTCCAGCCAGTGGTCTCTATGCCTCTAAATCAATGGTAGTTTTGCTCAGCCTAGGCAGCATATGACTGACTGCTGACTGCTCGCTCCTTATTAAACCTCACTTCCCTGGTTTCTTTAGCAACCACCCTCCTGAGCAGTCTCTCCTGCTTCACCCTATGTTCCTGCATGGGCTTCCCTGATGACTTATCCTCTTCTCTCCTACCTTTAAATGTAGAAGTCCCTCAGGACACCATCCTCCTCCCCTGTTCCCCAGGACTCCGTTATTATCGCAAATTCTCTCAAACTTGTACCCCTAGGCCAACAGTTTCTTGAGCTCCAGACCCTGGGGCCCAACTGTCTCCGGTACATCTGATGTACTTACGTAGAGTTACTATGTCCCAGGCACTGTTCTAAGTGTGTAATGTTTATTCATAAATAAATAACAGCTTATAACAACTCATTTTACAGATAAGGAAACTGATGTACAGAAAGAATGTGTGAATTGAGCTCATCATCCCAGCCCCCTCAACTTGAATCTCCTCCAGTATATCCTAACCTGTCCAGGGCCCCAACATCCATCCAACACTTCATGTCAGAAACCAGGGTGTTCTTTGATTCCTACCCACTCTTTGATCCTACCAAGTCCTATTATCTTTCCTCCTAAACAGCTCTTGAATCTGTCCACTTCTCTCCATCCTCACCGCTAATACTTTAGTCTAACGCACCCTTCTCTCTAACCTGTAGGATTAGGAGGCAAAAGTCTCCAAATGGTCAACCCAGAACCCTTCTTTAGCAGAGCACCTTACGTGGTCTTTTAGAAAAGCAGATAGATCACCTCAAATCCCTGCTTAAAATCTTCCATGGCTTTCCACTGCCCTTAGAGTTTACTCCAAAAACCTTAGTTCCTCTCGTCTTCATTGTGTACCCCAGAAGGACCCAGCTCCTTTCTGACTTGAGACTCACATATGCCGTTTCTTCTGCAGGAGACCCTCTGTCATTGTCCCGAACCTCATTTACTGATCTAATCATCTCGGTGGAAATGTCACTGCTCACAGAGGCCATTGTGACTTCTCCCAGTCTAGAATACAGCTCCCTGCTAGACACTCCCATGCCCCCACCTCCCGAATGCTCCCTGTCCTAGCACTCATCACGCTTGTCACTGCTCCTCAAGATCAGTCTTCCCTACTAGGCTTTCATATTCTTGGAGGCAGGGGAGGTCTCTGGTGGCTCATCACTACATCCCTAGGACCCCCATACAGCCCAGCACCCAGCAGTCTCTCCAAGAAATATTGTTCACTTGTTTGAGAGATACCTGATGCTATTCTTCTTGCAGACAAGACTTGTCTGACTCACCCTTGTTATTGCTAAAGTGCCATGCAAGGGTCCCTGTCCTGAAGATGCTCAGTAAATATCTGTTAAATAAAAGAGCCAAAGAAAGGAACACTGCCCATCATGTCCTTCTTTCAAAACTCACTCTACTCAAGAAAATATCCCTAACACTAATCAGGCTCCAGATATTATTCTACACTAGCAAACGCTTTGTCCCCCACCACTTGCCCCACCCAGAGGAAAGCTAAAAATCGGGAAACAATGAGTTTTCCTAAACCTGATGTGACAAGGAAGCTGGACAACTTTCTCATATAACCTGCATAATCTCATCTTACAGGGACCCTGTTACTTAAAGAGCTGGATTGGCTTAACCAGGCATATCTATTAGCAAATACAAGTATAAAACCACATTCCAACCACATGGCCTTGTTTTTTACTGGCTTACTAATGGCCCACCACAGAATGAGTGACCAAGAGCTAATGCTAGATGAACATGTACTTATGGCTCTTCACCAGGCCTGGGACCTCCCTTGTTGTGCAGACTTTGTCTCACCACCAGACCTCCAAAGAGAGAAGGAATCATGCTTCTTTCCTAGCCTATTTGTGGCCAGGGTATAAAGCTGCACACACAGGGGCTTCTCACAAGGGCAGTCTGAAGGCTGGTCTTGGAGGGCATTGCAGAATCAGCACAGGCTGGTCTGGGTGTGAATGGCAGAGCTTCCGCCTGCCCCTTGCTAAGCACAGCATATAATCATCCCAGGCCTGAACTGGGACTCCAGGAATGACATAGGCATTTCTACCTCCAGATTCCTAGCCAATCATCCCCTGTTCTGAGGTGCACAGTGTCTGCCCACAGAATCCCACTCTGTCCCTTCTTTGTGCCTCGGACATTAAAAGATCCCAGGGAAATTCCAAGAAGCAGAAGAGAGAAAGGCGTCAAATGTTCTAATGTTCTTTGAGATGTCTCACCATCTTATTTTGCAAAACCCAGAGCTGCCCCTTCCTATGCTAACCTAATTACTGCACCATGTGGTCTACAATCCAATGCAGAGAGGAGGTAGGACCATTCTTCTGGGGACACACTTTATGCTGTCCATCCCAGCGCAAGACTCTGGTTCCCCAACATAGCTGAGGTGTCCTGGGGGCCTACCTCCTCCCAAGAGGAGTTTTGAGAGATGGAGACCCCAGCACAGGGGCCCTGCCCTCTGTCCAGCTCTGCCTCTCCATCCACCCTCTTCCCCATTGTCACTATCTCTCCCCACCCTCTCACTGACCACCAGCTCTGCAAAGCGGATGTTGAGCTCCTCTGCGTTTGGGATGGGGCTGGAGAACTCCATGAACTGCAGAGGGTGATTGTCCTGGAGGTTGATTTCGGGGATGTCACTGCCCCCGAAGCAGCACAGGAAGCCCAGGCCATGGCGGCTCCTCTTGCGGGGGGCCATGGTCACTGCAGGCCAGGGGGCGTCAGCAGGCAGATGCCCTAGGTCCTCATCGTGATCTGGACAGGAGGAGAGAACACAGGGTGGTCAGGCATACAGTCAGATAGGCCAGGGCAGAGGTCACTCTGCCTTCATAACCTCTGTCCCACAGGCTGCTGGGAGCCCTCAACCCAACAGCGAAGCCCCACCCACCCCGCTGCTGCCCTTCCTCCCACAGCAGTCCCTCTGTTCCCTCCAGCTCTTCCCACCTGGAGGCATTTATATATCCTCCCCACCGTGTCCTCTGAGTGTTACCTGCCAAGACAGTTTCATATTCCCCTTCCTTGCCCTCAGAGAAGGACAAAGGCCGGGGTCACTGAACGTGACTTCCATGTGGCCAGAGCTGACTTTCCATAAATGTGCGGACAGGATCCTATTCCCTGTCTTCTGTAAGATCAGCTTCCAGCAAAGGCTCACTTACTCACTTGATTCATTTCTGGGTCTGGGGATAACTGATTTAAAGGCATGGACCAATGGGGAGGAAAGGTTAGGCAGAGGGAACACTGAGCTAATGATGTGGCATAGCTCCTAGTGCCTGGGTCTCCAGAGCAGGAGAAGACGGAAGACCACAGAGGCTTGTACAGTTTTCTTTTTCTGTACAGGCATGTTTGGATGAATGTGAAATAGCAACAGGCAGTGGTTCACTGATCCTTCTAGAAGGAGGCGGCCAGTTGTCCTCAGAGAGTTACCCAGGGGAGTCAGAGCGAAGCCTGGGTACAGAAGTAGGACTGATCATTGGAATGGTATTTGACATCTGCTCAAATTTTCGGAAGAAACCTGCTCAGATTTTCTTTTCATACCAACCGACCACAGAGAACACTGTTCTGTCCAGAGACCAGAACTGATGGACATTTAACAGCCGAGTAGTCATCGGAACAGAAAGGGTTAAGGCTTTGGCTCACCACTAGGAAAGCCTAGGTCAATGATGACCAGCTTGAGAAAGAATACTACCCCTGTCATTGGTGCCACATGGCCTCTACATCAATTCAATCCAACAACCGGTACTCATGCCTCCTGAGAGGCAGAACCATCCTCAACCACCGGTTCTTGACAACCTAGGGGGTTTCAGTAGAGAGACCATAGCTTATGCACCAAACTGCTACCCGGCCAGATTCTCCCCATCCCATATTATAGATCTTAATTTTTTGGCCATAAATATGGAATTCTGTTTTTATTCCTGTTGAGTATCGTTGCTTTGCAGTCAAGATATTTTAGAATTCTGATTCTTAACTATTTCTTCTGGACTCAGATTAGTAACAGATTAGAATGCCTCTGTAGTCATCACGCACATCATTGCTAAAAATGTTGACCACATCAAGGACACAGACCCTAATGACACAAAAACCTGATCTGGGAATGCCAGGGAACTTTCATCAATACTCTCAGGGGACAGTCCTTCAACCAGCTCTAAATCTATGTAACTATGCTCTCATCTAGCCCTCTTTTCTATGAAGTCAACATGAGAGATTTCCCCTAAAGCCCTGTAGAACTCAAGATATGCTAAATCGATGACATTCCTTTGAACCAAGCTCTAGAATCTTATCAAAAGAGAGAATAAGATAAATGTGGCATAATTTGTTTTCTAGAGAAACTGCTTCATTCTAATCCTACTAAAATTATATAACTGACCCCTCCTGTCATTCTAGAATTTTTTACCAGCTCCATTTTCTCTTTCTTTATAAACTTTGTGACAGAATTTTTAATAGGCCCAGAAAAGCCTCAAATAACACATTATGGAAGATTGCCCTTGTATTACTGGTTATCTTTTTGCTACTGGCTCTCACAAATACAGTGAGGGCTCCTGGAGGACAGGAGCTGTGTCTCCTGCTTCTTTGACAGCCATCCCCATTTCTATAGCCAATAAAAGCCTTGTGCTTCATGGGGGTTCAATAAATATTTCTTGACCATTTGGGAAATGACCTAGTCTCATGGAAAAGGAGGAAAGAGGGGTCCTTATTAATCAGTCGAAAAATATTGATGGAAATCTTGACTACTAGCAATTAATAAGCAATCAAGAACCTTTGTAAGGAAAAAGAGAACTGTCCTAGAGGCTGAGGGTAGAAGCAGCCAGCAGGCTAGCACAGCAATCCAAGGACATGGCAGCAAAGACTTGGAGTAGGTTAGCATTAGAGTAAAACAGAGAGGAAGGGGGACTTTGGCGTTCCCCTGGGACTTGATAGCCAATGGCAAAGAGTGGTTAAGACAAAGCCCTGGTCTCTGACCATTAGGGCTAGTAAAGCACCAACTCTGCAGGCAGGTAGGGGTGGAATCCCTGGGGTCCCCTGTCCATTGTCAAAGTGTGGGATGATTACATGGAATACAGACCAGATCCTCCTGGTTCCACCAGCCTCCAGAACGCAGCGGCAGCTAGCAAGCAAGGCTGCTTTGTTCAGGGCACAAGGCATGGGAAGGGAGCTCCGAGAGGCAGCTGGGAGGCTGGGATGACAGCACCACAGGGTTCTAGGGAGGGACAAGGAGAACCTGTGACCCCTCTTCCTGCCTTTACTTCCCCAGCCTCCTGTTCCCTAGTCTCTTACCTTTCTTGGCTCTACCAGAGGAATCAGGCATGGGGGCAGGGGTAGCATATAGCTGGTGCACCTTGGCACAGTCTTACACCACTTGTTTATAGCCATGATTGCTCTGACTGGCCAGAGCCTGTGCCATACCTGTTGTTAAATATTAGAGCATCTCCCCTGAGTATGTGGAGTGAGGCACAGTGGCCCTCGGGAGAGGAGAAGTAGACACAGACCCTGCGAACAGGAAGTATCATCCCCCGAGAGAAGGACCTCATGCACTCGAGGGCTGCTGCATATGTGTCTTTTTGAGGGGCTGCGTGTGTGACAGCTCCCAAGTATGTTTATGTTCCTGAGGACAACACCCTCCCAACCAAACCCTAAGTCTTTCCTTGCCTCCCTTTCTTAAGGCCCCAGCTGAACATCCAAGACTAAAATCACAGGCTCTCTGTCGAAAGAGGCCTCAGAAATCATGTCACTTCATGGTAGAGATGCAAAAATGGAGGTCCAAAGAGGAACTGTCTTATCTGAGGTCACAGGCCTAGGAACAGAGCTGGGATGAAAACCTAGGTCTCCAGAAGCCAGGCTGTGGTCTGGTCACTGCCCCAGCAGACCTTGTCTTCCCCATCAATGGGCCTTTTTTCTTACCTTGCCTTCAGCTCCCCCACAGCCACGGCCTCCCTTCGCTAGAGCAGATCAATCTCTACAGCTTAGTTCAGAAATTCCTCTAGAGAGCAGGAGAGGTTTATAGAGGCTCCAAAGGCCGCCCCTTTTCCTCGTCAATAAGAGCTGCTTCCATCATCTGAACCCTAATTCCTCACCCGCTCCTGCTCTGACACCTCTTTCACTCCAGCTTCCTAGTGGCAGGGCGGGGTGGGGAGCAGAGGCTTTGAAGTCAGGAGACTGGGATTCCCCCAACTTTGTTTTCTCAGCTGGTGCCTGTGAGTACTCTTCACCTCTGGAAGCCCCAGGTTCCTCATCTGTGACACCCTGATCACAGGGTCTTCCTCACTGGGTTTCAGTGAGGAGTACAGGAAGTAGCAGAAGTGAAATGTCTGGAGCACACTGGGCGACACTAGAGGAAGCGCCACCCTGCAATGGGCCTCCATTCCCATCATCGCCAGCAAGGTGAGACTCGCCCTGCCCAGAGCCTGCAAGCCTCAGCGCTTCTCCAGGCGATGATGGGGTGACCGAGGCCTGGCATTCTGGGAATGTGCCTGGCCATGTTTATGAAGTCACCCAGCTCTGCCTTCCTCTAGGCCAGGGGAGCTATGCTTTTCCCTGGGCTCTGAGCTATCTCTAGGTAGAAAGATAAGCAAATCTTCATCGCTGGCCCTGGACAGGGAGAGGAGAAGGTGAAGTGGCCACAGGAATTCATTTCTCAAAACCTCTTTAGAAGAGGAACAATGAGGTTTCCACCTCAGAGGAGAATTTGAGAAGCAATTTGGAGAAAAGGGGATGCAAAGACAGAAGGAAACCCAGTGGACTTGAACTCAGACCAGAGAGATTTCAACTGCCCCCACCTCCACCCACTTTTCTCTCCATGAAAACTTCCCCAGCGCCAGCAGCTCCCTGCCCTCCACATCCTGTCTCCTTGCTCCCTCCCCTCTTCCTGTGGGGACAAGGTCTCCTCAGGACTGTTAGTCCCCAAGCACAGACCAACCGGCCTAAGACACCAAACCGTAGGTCACAGCCAGTTAAGCAACGCTTCTTGTGACTCCAGCCTGACTGCACCCATCATTGTCACAGTCCCTCTACATCGTAGTGAAAGCACATTGCCTGTCCCAGTTGTCACTCACCAGTGGGGGTTCAGCAGGCCATGGTGTTAGTCTCTCTGGGCCTCAGTTTCCTTTCTGTGCAATGGCAGGGTTTGACTAAAGACCTCCAAGGACTTTACCAGCTCTGACCTTCCATACTGCCTGCGCAATCCTATTCCCAAAGGCTTCCCAAGAGGCTGTCCTCTGCCTGTACTGAGCACTTCCCCCACATTGCTCTCCAAGCCAAGAAGGACTTCCTACCACTTGAGCTGATTCCTTCCATTTGGTTGGTAAAGATGCAATCCTAGCCCTTACCCTCAAACCCTAACCCCTAGCCACTGCACACACCAGCTTTTACATTTCAGGACTTCAAAAGCCCCATATCATCAGTGTTTATCCCTCAGTCTTACATAGAAGCAGAATAATATTAACACTTGAGACTTTCCTACGTGCCAGACACTGGCTATGTCGACATTTTATTCCCTCAACAACTCTCTGAGATAATTGGCTTCATTTTATAGAACTTATGGAGAAAAAAAACAAAAATGCAACAACAAAAACAAAAGCCACAAAAACTGTGGTTCGGAGTGGTTAAGTAGCTTGCCTAAGGTCACACAGCTAGTTAGGGACATAGCTAGGATTCAAACCCAGGACTGTCTGACTCTAAAGCAGTAAGCCACTAAGCCATAAGGCACATGTCCAGAAAGTATCCTAAGCTGAGACCTGCTCAGAGTTTTCTCAAGTGTTACACAGATTCATATTCAATAATTCATGATTCTGCATTTCCTGTGAGCTGGGCCAGGTGTTCTCACAGCTGGGCAATCTCATTTCAGCTTCACAGTGACCTTGTAAGGTGGTTATTATTATCCCCTCTTCCAGATAAAAATACCGAGGCTTCAGGAGCTGTTACATGGCTTGGTCTATGACACCCAGCTGCGAAGAGATACAGCTGGGACTCACAAGTAAGTATTCTTACTCTGAGCCTAGTGGTCTTGTCACAGAACCAAAGCTGACTCATGAGCCCCTCCTCTAGCTCTTGGGGACAATGCTATTGCTTTGGGACATTCAAACTGCCTCCTTTCCTACTTCAGACACAGGGGTAACAGGACAAGGACATGGTATTGACTATCCCTGGTCACTTCCAAGGTACCTACTGAGAACCAGGTACTATACTGATAATTTTCTGCATTATCTCATTTATTCTCCCAACCCTACAATGACATCTTGATCCCTTCTTACTGATGATGACATTAAGAGTCTCAAAGGTCAGGCAAGTTGCCCAAAGACCAAGTTTTAGAAGTGAATGGGCTGGGTTTGAGGACAGTAGTGTCTCATTCAAACAAATGTGCTTTTGACCAGCTTCTAGCCATGTGTTGGACACTGACCTGTGATGAGGACCCAGGAGTAAACAAGGTGTGATCCCTTTCCTAAAGGTCTCCTTCTGGTAGGGGAGCAAGGGGAGTCCAGGCAGTGACAACGAAGAGAGTTAGAGAGCGAGGTGTTTGGGCAGCCCTGAGAAAGGGGACCTGGTCCAGCCTGGGGGGTGGAGGGTAAAAGGGAAGTCAGGGCAGGCTTCCAGGAGGAGCAGACATTGAGCCAGCCTTGAAAGAGAGGAGAGAATCAAGGAAGGGTGCAAGGAGGGGGAGAGGGCACTCCAGGCAAGGAAAATGGCATAAGCAGAGGCACAGAAGGAAGAGCACGGCATGTGTGAGCCCAGAGTCCTGACCGGTGGCTTCATCCTTTGGTGGCTAAATCAACAGGCAAAGCAAATGGAAAGGGTACGCGAGTACCCTGGTTTGATGGCAGAGCTGTGGGCATCCTGGGGAGCCTGTTCCTTTGCCCTCCTCTCCCCAACAAGTCCCCTGGGGCTGGGGCTGGGGCTGGGAATGGGGCTCCAAGCTTCCCAGAGCTGCTGCATGGAACATAAGGAATGTAAACAATTTCCTGCTCCACAGGCGGACATTGCTCCCTATACGCTGACCCTCCACGTGCCATGTGCTGCTGGGAGTCACCCAGGAAATGGCCCCAGGCCCAGCTTGGGGCCTGGCTCCCAAAGGAAGAATCTATGCTTTTCCATCCCGTGTCCCAAGTGACACTACCAGACTCTCTGCCCACCCATCTCCCCACTGCCCACCTATACCACACCTGCTTCCATCCCAAGCCTCTGCAGACCATGTCCTCAAGCTGGTGGACAGCAAGCAGGCCTGGGGATTCCTCTTAGCTCTAATCCACCCACTTCCTCCCTGAAGCTGTTCAATTACCATCACCCAAGTCTACCCTACACGCTCGGTTGAATTCTGTTCAATTGCCATCAACTCTAACCAGGTGGCTTCAAACAAGTTACTTGGCCTCTCTGAGCCTCAGTTTCTTCAGCCATAAAGCAGGGGAATATAATAGTACATAATTCATAGGGTTGTCAGGAGGATTCAATTAGTTAATATTTGTAAAGCATTTGGAGCAGAGCCTAGTAAAAGTAAAGACTATTAATAGCTACACAGATAAGCGGCTGTTCTACTTGTGAAGATACCTGAATGTTGACGGTATTACAGAGTTTTCTTTCTGTAATTTAATTAGTTTTACATATTACTATAGGGCTTGGCAGATATTACAGAGGCCACGTTCAGCCCACAGACTGTTTTTGTAAATACAGTTTTACTAGAACAGTCATGCACATTCATTTAAGAATTGTCTACGGCTACTACCATGCAACAGAGACCGTATGGCTCACAAAGCCAAAAGCACTTCCTATCAGGCCCGTTATAGAAAGACTGCCAACTCCTGGATTACTGGATTGATTCCTATGCAACTGACAATATCCAATTATTTTTAGCTCATAAAAACACCCATTTCATATGATTCCACTTAATATATCGTACTGGCTCCTCACTTGTACTATCTGACCCATTGAGAGTGTTGCCCTCTAAATCCAGTGATTCCAACCATAATAAAGATATAATTATTTATTGAGCACCTACCGTGTTCGAGGTTTATCTCAAACTTTCATCTTCCCTTTTTACAGACGAAGAAACTTGAGGCTCAGAAGGATGTAGGTGTGAACCTAGGAACTCAAACCAGGTCTCCAGACACCACTGCTGCCCTGAACAATCTGACTGACTTGTACTGTGAGCCTCGGGCAGGGCGGGGGGAGAGACAAGGAGCACTTTCAAAAATAAGCACACGCTCTTTCCAGGATTGGGGGAGCTATTCTTAGCAGCCACCTAAATTACGGTTTCCCCCTATGCTCTGGAAAAGGCCAAGAAAGCAAAAGCAAATTATCAGCCTCTGAGTCCCCTCTGTGCAGGCCTCGGGGTGGGAGACACAGGGAGGCATCGCCGAGACCCGAGAAGAGGAAGGAGAGAAAGGAACGTCTTTCCGGAAAAGTGAAACTGAAAATCCCTCAGAGCGGCATTTCTCAAACTTGGGGATGAGGGTGGGAGTTGAGGATTTTCCAACTGTTTTTCTCATTTTGAGAAGTGATAAAGAGAATAAAGGTTTCTTTGACTCACTAGGGCCCTAAACAAGCAGATGATAGTTCTCCAAGGTCATGGTCAAATATTCATTCATTCATTCATTCATTCATCCACCCACCCACCCACCGAGTAAATGCCATGTATAAAGCAACGTTCTGAGTGTCTTAGATGAGCCTGACATCAGATCCTAGGATGTAAGGGAGGCAAGGAGGTATGGCTCCAGGCCCTGGGACTGTAGGTGGGGAAGAGTGACTTCTGGCTGGAAGGATCTGGAACATTCACCAGAGGAAGTGTGAACGAAGCTGGGCCTCAGAAGAAGAGAGGGCATCAGCACATGTCAGGGGCTCGGAGGGTGTCCAGGAAAGCATTCTCAACAAGTGGCATTCCAGAGTGAGAACCTGGCACCAATGACAGCCCAAATGAATGAGAAGCTCTACGAGGGTGGTTCCCACTGCACCTCTCAGGGCTCAAAGAGGTGCAGTGGGAACCAAAACTACAGCCAGAAAAAGGAGGGCCTTGAGTGCCAGGGGAAGAAGGAAGAAGCCATTAGAGAGCGTGTGGCTTGCTGCTGATGAGTTCCTTGGCTTACGGTAGAGAGACTTTGTGAGGTCTGAGATTAGAAGAGGCATTTCTGGTGGCACCGTATGGGGTGGGAAGACAGGAGGGAGAAGTGGAAGAGGGGAATAGTTAGGAGGCAAGCCTGTGTATCTGGGTAGAAGGGAATGAGACCCTGAACCGCCAAGAATAGAGAGGAAGGGGTGGATGCTGGTGGTGCCATGGAGGGGTGCCGGCACGCGAGTGAGAGGATGAGGGGCTGGATGCACAGAGCAAGGACCTGGGCTGACTATGAAACTGGGGAGCATGGAGAGCTCTCTGGGCAACAGCTATGAAGTGAAAGAGAAGGAATTTTAGCGCCCATGTCTCTGCTACCCATTAGCCCCGTAAGTCTGGGGTTCCTGGCCAAAGGGAAATCACCCTACACAGGAGAACCCAAGGCCTCGCCTCCTCTGCTTCCAGACGCCAAGCCCCTCCTCTGGCTCACACAGACGGGGCTGCTGTTACTGAAAGGCTCGGGGAAAGGAGCCTCCAGCTTTCTTCTGTGCCCCACTCCCAGCTCTCCCACCAGAGCAACCCATCACTGAGGCCTCAGCACCGTTCCACAGCCCAGGACTGGGAGAAGCCCCCACTGGCTGCTATTCCTGATCCTCTCTCCCAGGGTCCCAGCACAAAAAGCATTCTGTCACGCTTGAGGGAAGGACCTCGAGGTTCTGTCAGGCCAACTCTGCCCTAGAAACCCAGCGGGGCCTGTGCACATGGCCCCACCTGGCCCCCGGGACTGCGCCTTCTGCAGTACAAGGTGACCTTCCTGCCTTTCTACCAGAAAGGCCCCTGCTCCTGCCTCAGGACCCACAGGCACAGTCCATCTCCTCAGGGAGGGCAGACTGGGATGGGGCAGTAACTAGGGGGTAGGATGGGAGCTGAGCTGGCCCCTGAAAGGCAAATGTGATTGAAAATGTAGATCCAGGGTGACTCCTTTCCTCCTCCTAAATGTTGTGTGTACAATTTCACCACTTCATTCATTCTTTCAAACAAATATTTGTTGGGCCCCTAAGTACTGTGCTAAGAGCTGTAAAAATGCAAAATAAGCATGAGTTCAGTTTGGTTGGGAAGAGAGACAAATAAATATAATAAAGTGTGGATGTGGGGCGGCAGAGCGAGACTCCATCTCAAAAAAAAAAAGGTGTGGATATGGTTATGATAAGGGAAGTACAAAGGTTTGAATCTGAGGAATGTCTGCAGAACTGTATCCCAGTGGGGGGTTCTAGTCCACCCTAAACCTTCTACTCATAAACCTGGTTTAGAGGAGGCATCAGAGTAGAATGAGAGCTGGGAATACTCAGAGATGCTACCAAAGATGAAGAACAGAAGTCCAAGCTAGGGTTATTGATGCCATAGGAGATTGAAAACACCTTGGGCAAGAGAACGTAAGTACTTTGGGCCTTGCCAGTAAATGAGCCAGTCAAACTACATATTGTCTAGGAGTTTCTTCCACCCCTGTCACTAGGATCTGTGCCAGACAGTATATGAGGTGTTAAATGATGCTGTTTGAATTGAATCCTATCCCATGAGCTCCCTTTAGTTCATCATTCACTCATTTGCTCATTCATTCATCTGACCACCATTGATTTTTAGCACCTACTCTATGCCCGGCATTGCTCTTGGGGCTGGGCACATGCAGGTAAACACATCAGACACAGCTCCTGCCCTCACAGAACTATAGTCTCCCAAGCTCAGAGTCCCTTTTGTCCTTTGTCTTCAATCCCTAATGCCCCATCCTGTGAATGATTCTCACCACCTTTTTCTAAAATGCCTTGGATGCATTTGTTTCATTCCAAAACACCAGGCTCCAGACCAGCCCCACGTGATCTCGTGCTGAAACCAGTGCCAACCTCTCTCATTTCCCCCTTTCCTAGCCACCCTGCAAACAGCTCTCTGAATGATGTGCTTCTCGAGTTATTCTGCATTCCTGGGTTCAGCTGAATTGACAGCAGCCTAGGGCCCTGGGTGGATAAGAACAGGGCACTCACAGCCTAGGTCGTACTCCAGAAATTTATTAGAGGCAGATGAGATGGCAAAGAGGACTAGGAATGGGAGCCATGTAATGGAGTTTTCAGGACAAAGCATCAGGAGGGATGTGGATTGAGTGGGGTCCAGGAGGGACCCTGAGTCCTTGTGCACTGGACAAGCAAGTATAGGAGATGCTCACTAAAGACGGGAGGAGAGAGGGAGGAGGAGAGAGAAGACACGAATGCATGTCTTCGACTCTCTGGGTGAAGAGGTGGGGAGTGGTATGTGTGTGTGGTATGCATTTATGTGCGTATGTGGTATGGTGTATGTTTATGTATGTGTAGGTAGCATATGTGTGGTATGTGTACTTGGTGTATGTGCATGTGTGGTATATGTGTATGTGGTGTGGTACACATATTTGTGATATGTGTGCGGTGTGTGTGTGAGTGTGTGGTGTGTGTAGGTGGGGAATGTGTATGTGTGTATTGTGGTATGGTGGGTATATGTGTGGTATGTGTGGTGTGTGTGTAGGTAGGGTATGACTATACGTGGTATGTGCACATAATTGGTGTACGTGCACGTATGGTGTGTGTATATGTATGTGAGGTGTGGTGTGTGTGGTATGTGTGATGTGTATGTGATGTGTGCATGCATGTATAAGTGGTGTGTGTGGTGTGTGTATGTTTAGGTTGTATATGTGTGGTGTGTTTAATATGTGTGTGTATATGTGGTATGGTGTATGTGTGGTGTGTATGTGTAGTATGTGTGTGGCGTGTGTGGTGGGGTGGGTGTTTGTGATGTGTATAGGCAGTATATGTGCATGTGTGGTGTCACATGGTATGCATGTGTGATGTGTGTGGGGTGTGCATGGTTACATAGTATGTGTGTAGATAGGGTATGTGTATGTGTGGTGTGTGTGGCATGTGTGTGTGTGGCATATGTGTATGTGTGGTGTGTGTGTGGTTTTTGGTATGGTGTGCATGTGGTGTACGTAGGGTACGTGTAGTATGTGTGTAGCATGTATGTAAGTGGTGTATGTATGTGTGGTGGGGGCGTAGGTGATGTATGTGTGCATGTATGGTATGCATACATGTGTGTTCATCTCCAAAAAGCAAACACACATGCTTGTACCGACTTCCACATCTAAGTAGAAAGAGCACCCAGGCAACTCCCCGAAGTATATGAGCAGAGGAGACAGTAAGATCACTGGGAATCAGCCCCCGTGCCAGTTTCTGATCAGCCCACTCTTCGTTTGTAAGGGAGTTGCCCAAGCATAGTATTTAGGAAATGTGACTATTGAGAAGGCGATGTCTTTTCTTCTTTTTCCCATGAACCACACTATGGCCTGGGAGCACAGACCCATTCAAAGGATGCTTACATCCGCCATAGACCGGAGACTGAGTATCCACACATGCATCTCGTTTAATCTTACCACAACCCAGAGAGGTCAGAATTTTTGACCGATGAGGACCCTGAGGTTCAAAACCAAGAGACGGTGCCTAAACTAGGGCTCTTCCTGTAACACAGTATCGCATTCCAACCCAGCTTCGATTTAGCTCTGGGTGGTGTGTGTGTGTGTGTGTGTGTGTGTGTGTGCAACTGGGTTTCCCTTGGGTGTATATTACAATGGGGCATACCTCCCCTCAACCCCCCGCCTCTGCTATTTGAAATCAGGGTGGTAGGTTTTAGCTGCATCCCCATTGAGCTTGAAATAGAAAAAGAAAGTTGCTGACAATAATGTATCCCAAACTATTCCATGCTCCACACTTTAAAACATAAATATTTCACACATTTCTAGAAAAGAGAATACTAGTATTTATTAAAAGCTAGGCTAGGCTCAAAATTTTACACCTATTATTTGAGTATGCTAGCATCCTGCAAAAGCAGTAATATGATCTCCATTTTTACATATAGGGAAATTAAGGCTCAGAGAAGATCAGTAACTTGCCCAAGTTAGTAAAGTTGGTAAAACATGTGACCTTAGTCTGACTGATTCCAACATTCAGATACAGCCTTCCCACTGCAAGCAGAACCAGCTTGTAAATGGCAGCATTACACCACAGGCATCCCCACAGCCCTGGCACCTCCTATGGTGCACTTCCCATCTCTTCCCCATCTCCCCATCCCAGCTCACAGGAAAGAACTCAGTGCTTGCATGACGAAACCCTGTCCCTAATCACAGACAGCAATTGGGCCCCATCGTCTCACCACACACTTAGTCACAGAAAGGTCCAGGCTGTCCCACCTTCAGGATTGGCCTCTTGGGCATGCGAGCTGGGCACACTCAGAAGGGCCCTGCGCTTGCTTTAAAGCTCTGCTGTTGCCGTCTTGAAACTTCTAATAATTTTTGAACAAGGAGTCCCGCATTTTCATTTTGTGCTGGGCCCGCAAATCATGCAGCTGGCCCTGCCCATCTTCTCCAGCAGCCAGCGCAGGCAGCCTTTCCCAGGAAGAGCAGCCTGGCTGGCCACTCCCTGTGTGTTTCCAAAAATGTCACCCACAGTCCCTGAATGGTCAGGACTGAACAGAGACAAGTTACTTTAATCTGGGGTGGCTTCCTGTTCAAGTGGCATTGATCTACATCTCAGTAACTGCTGGACTACTCCCCACCCTGATCTTTCTTCCCCATCGCACCCCACTCCTCCACTCCACACTCCCTGCTTTCCGGCCACGTTGTCCCACACATTCCTCCTTAAATGCACCATCGCTCAAGGGACTGAAATTCTTAGAGGGCAGGGACATTTTCATCTCCAACTCCCCCACAGTGCTCTTTCCATACACACAGCAGGAACTTGGTAAGAGCTAAAGGATTAAATGAATTGCTACAATGTTATCTGTCAATTTAAAAAATAAAGTTTTTAAAAATTGGTATGATAAAAAATAAATTGCTATATTTCCTGAATTCTTGACCCTATCAATTATAAGACGTATCATCAATGTGATGACATGACATTAAGCATACACGAAGCTTGTATATCCTTCTGAAATTAAATAAATAATAAAAGCAGGAGACTATTTTAGCTTTGAAACATAGTAAAGAATAGACTTGCTCGTTCCGCATGTGGATTCTCAACATTATCCCTCACCCCAATCTCATGCCCACCTCCCCTGCTTCCTCCCCCTCTTCTCTCATCCATCCCCACTGCAGATCCCACCTTTCCCAAGCAGCCTTCCTAACCACTCCAATCTACCTGCATTCTCCTAAATAAAGTCAAAGCAGTTTTTGTCTGCTGTTTATAGGACACGTCATCATATACTTCATTATATATGTTATTTAATATCTTATATTCATTGATTTTATTTTTATTTATTTTTTTGAGACGGAGTCTGTCTGTTGCCCCTGCTGGAGTAAAATGGCACAGTCTCGGCTCACTGCAACCTCCGCCTCCTGGATTCAAGCGATTCTCCTGCCTCAGCCTCCCAAGTAGCTGGGTTTACAGGCATGCACCACCACGCCTGGCAAATTTTTTGTATTTTTAGTAGAGATGGGATTTCACCATGTTGGCCAGGCTGGTCTCCAACTCCTGACCTCAAGTGATCTACCTGCCTTGGCCTCCCAAAGTGCTAGGATTACACGCATGAGCCACCTCGCCTGGCCACGTTTATGTTTTTTATACCAATTAACTTCTCCCCCATCTAGACTCTGAGTCCATGAGAATAGTCCCTGGCACAGTGGAATGTGTGCAGCAGGTCCTCAGTCCTCCGTGAGCTCTTCTGAAGGAACGACATCTAACAGCAGTGTGTGGGGAAAGGCAGAGTGAAGAAAGCGGTTAACACCCCAGGAATGAACCTTCATGGCCCACCCAATGACTCAGGTCCTTCAATCCGTGAAGGCATCCAGGCCTTGGCCAGGCACCCTCAATAGGTGTCTCAAGTGACCCTCAGCAAGTGGCAAAGGAATGCTTCTTTACAAACCTGCATGGTTAAATCAGGTCTTGAAATTCTCAGATAAATGCAGGATGTTTTCATTTGTTTGTTTCATTTCTGTTTTTAATTTTCCCCTCCTCCCTGTCAACAAAAGGCATCTTGCATGTAAAAGGTATGAGATATTTTTTATCTCTGTGCTTTGAGGGATGCTTTCTCTGACGGAAATGAGACTCTGGCTCCAGGACTTCAGGCTACAGAAGCTGAGATTTCCTCTGAGAACACAGGCCAATCCTCAAGCCCTGAGAACAGTCCTTGAGTGGATTCCCCATTTCTAAATTGCCTTTTTTCAACCCAGACATCCTTGCAAGCTCTACCCCGATTATTGCCACTGAAGGGATCCCCCTCCTCAGTGCCCAGTGTTGAAGCCACTTACCCACCTCATCCTGGAAAGTGCCTGTGTGTCGCCTTTTTCCATCCTGTCACTCCTTCAGAAGCCTTTTCTCAGTTCTCCCTCCTCAAAGTTGTGAACCATGTGAAATCTGATCCACCTGCCCTGAGAACTCCAAGCTCTCTCTAGCCTCTTTGATTCAGCCAAAGCCGCTCAGGTCAGAGCTCCTCCCAGGAATCCCTCCATGTAGAGGCCCTCCCTCTGGAGCCCCTCCCCCTAGGATTCCCTCCCCAACCCTTCCCCAAGGAGTTCCCTCCACCCTGCAACCCCTCTTCCCAGAGCCCCTCCCCCTGGAACCCTGCCCCTGGAGCTTCTCCCCATGGAACCCTCCCCGTGGGACCCCTACCCCCAGAGCCCCTCCTCCTGGAGCCCCTCCCCTGGAACCTCAGCTGAAACACCTTCCTGCTGGAAGCCTTCCCGGCCACCCTTCCTCCTCCTTAGCATCCTGTGTTTCTCCAATAATCAAACATTAGGCAGATCTATTGTTTCCGGAATTATAGCTACTCTCCCTGGGCTGTGATCTTCTTGGGTCAGGGACAGTGTCGCACAGTGTAATGGGAACCCTGGTGCTCAGCACAGAGCCTGGCACACAGCAGGTAGACCAGGGCTTTGCCAAGGTGCAGACCCTGGATTGTCTGGCCTTCTCCTGTACTCTCTCCCCTCCAAAACTCCCCTCCATCTCCTTCCTTCAGACTAATTCAGCAATGGTCACTCCAAAATGCTCCTTTCCCTCATCTGCAGCTCCATATTTCCAACGATCTACATTTCTATCCAGATGTGCCGATGCTGGTGCCACCAACTTCCCCTACAACTGACCTCTCCTTTCCTTCCCCCTTTGGACCACCCTGAACTTCAAAGCCAGAGAAGCATCTTTAACTCTTCCTTTGCCTTAAATACTGCTATATACCAGGTATTTTATATGTACTATCTCACTTAATTCTCACAAGAAACTCCGAAATGTGGGCATTAGCATCCCAATTTTAAGGATAAGGAAACCAATGTTCAGTGAAGTGAAGCAACCTTCCCAAGGTCACAAGCACAAAACTGACTGAGCCAGGGTTAGAGGCAGGTTCTGACCTAGCTGTCTTATTTATTTATTTATTTATTTATTTGAGATGTTGTCTCACTCTATTGCCCAGGCTGGAGTGCTGTGGTGGGATCTCTCACTGCAACCTCCACCTCCCAGACTCAAGCGATCCTCCTGCCTCAGCCTCCCAAGTAGCTGGGGCTATAGCCATGCATCATCACACCTGGCTAATGTTTGGATTTTGTATAGAGACAGGGTTTCACCATGTTGCCCAGGCTGGTATCGAACTCCTGGCCTCCAGTGATCTGCCTGCCTCAGCTTTCCAAAGTGCTGGGATTATGAGTGTGAGCCGCTGCAACTGGCCATGACCCAGCTGTCTTAAACTCCCATTCTTCTCCCCCAACACCCAGGTACTCCTGCACCCACACACAGTTCTCTATTTTATAGATTATCCAGTCTTCATATCCAGTCTACTGGGTTCTACTTAGAAATGCTTCCTGCATCAAGTCTGTGCTCATCTGTGTGAACACTGGGCTCCCCTCACTGGCCTCTGGGAGGTTGGCTGTGTAGAGCCTCCCTGCCATTTGCTGGCAGCGTGGACTCACCTCATACTTGCTCTGTGAGCTGCACATGCTCTAAACTTGGAACCATTTATCTCAGGCATTGTCCCTTCTTGCCAGCTGGGCTGACCCCTTTCTTCTGGACTCCATCTGCACCCTTCTCATTCTTCCTTTTGGCTTCAGGTCCTCAGCTTGGTTCTCAGGTCAGAACCACTCAACAGACTACCTGCTTAAACAATATCCTGAGTTTCCTAGCTCTCTTCTCTCAATTTAATTCCTGTTTTTTCCACTTTCAACAGAAAATCTCAAACTAAGTGCACATTTTGAGTCTACCTAGTGCACTTACGAAAGATGCAGATTCCAGGGCCCTGCCCTCAGAGTTTCTAAGTAAACAGCTCTGGGAGGAAGACCTAGGAATCTGCATTTTAACAAGTTCCCCAGGTGATTTGGATGCCGGCAGTTTAATTTACTGCCGTTTCTCTTTCCTCTTTTTTCGCCAGAATTTTTACAAACCTTTTAACAATTCACACTTTCTATCCAAAGTTATGAGCGGATCCCTCAGGTTTTCCTGCCTGGCTGCAAAGTAGAATCATGGGGCATTTAAAAAAAAAAAAAAAAAAAGATGCCTAGCCTAGACCCAACCTGAACCAATTAAAACAATCTCTGTGGGAAGAGAGAGAGGGGGAGCCACTAGGGTGAGCAGTTCATCGTGGTTTGCCCAAGATCGCACTAGTTTTAAAACTGAAAGTCCCGGCCAGGCACAGTGGCTCATGCCTGTAATCCCAGCACTTTGGGAGGCCGAGGTGGGTGGATCACTTGAGGTCAGGAGTTCGAGACCAGCCTGGCCAACAAGGTGAAACCCTGTCTCTACTAAAAATACAAAAATTAGCTAGGTGTGGTAGTGTGTGCCTGTAATCTCAGCTACTCAGGAGGCGGAGGCAGGAGAATCACTCCAACACAGGAAGTGGAGCTTGTAGTGAGCCGAGACTGCACCACTGCACTCCAGCCTGGGTGACAGAGCAAGACTCCCTCTCAAAAAATAAAAAGAAAAAAGAAAAAAGAAAGTCCCAAATCACAGGAACCTTCTCAGTCTCAGGCAAACTGGGACGGTTGGTCACTCTTCTGGGCTCTGACAGTTGTAAAATCTCTCCAGGTGACACTAATTTGTAGGCAAGTTTACCAAACACTGGACTGCATGCAGGTCAGGCAAGGCCTCGACCAACCAGCCCACTCTCCCTACAATTCCCAAAAGTCAGAGCTCACCTGCATTTTGTTTTCATTGAGCACTGGTTATCTTAAAATTTGTCCCTGGGCCAGCAGCATCAGCGTCACTTGGGAATTTGTTTGAAAAGGTGGCACCATCTTCAATAATAATAATAATCCACATCTACAATTTATCCACATTTCTTTTTTTTTTTTTTTTTTTTTGAGACGGAGTCTCTCTCTGTCGCCCAGGCTGGAGTGCAGTGGCGCAATCTTGGCTCACTGCAAGCTCCGCCTCCTGGGTTCACGCCATTCTCCTGCCTCAGCCTCTCCGAGTAGCTGGGACTACAGGCGCCCGCCACCACGCCCGGCTAACTTTTTTCTGTATTTTTAGTAGAGATGGGGTTTCATCGTGATCTCGATCTCCTGACCTCGTGATCCGCCCGCCTCGGCCTCCCAAAGTGCTGGGATTACAAGCGTGAGCCACCGCGCCCGGCCTATCCACATTTCTTCTATGGGCCATGCACCTCCTTGGGTGCCTTATGTGTCCTCCTTCAACTCACGAGAAAAACGTGAGGTTATTATTACTGCGATCTCTAGTTGACAAATGAAGACATTGGGCCCCAGAGAGGCTGAGGGAAGCAGGTGAGGTCAGACTGCTAGTTGCTGGCAACACTGTGCCTAGAGCCCAGACATGCTTAACTCAACAGCCCCATGCTACTCCCTCACCTGCAGATCTGCTGCAAATCCCTACCAGAAGGCATCCACGTGGACTGACTTGAGTGAAGTGGTGATTAGGGAATTATCTGTCAGCCATGGGCTGGTGGTACAGGTGGTTTGAGGCTGGGAGGTCCATCCCACAGGGAGATGATCAGCGGGGGCCTGTTTTGATTCTGGTGCAGCAAACATTTACTGACCACCAACTAACTAGCTGGCTTGAATATGCCATCTCATTAAATTCAGCAATAACTCTGTAAAATATATGGCATTGGGGTTTTGTAGGAGCCATACATAAAAGTTTCCCCTTCATGCTCAAGTTCAGGACCAATTGAGAAATAGACACATGAAGCCCCTGATAAAGGTCAAAATAGCAGCCATTTCTTTTTTTCTTTTTTATTTGAGATGGAGTTTCGCTCTTGTTGCCCAGGCTGGAGTGCAATGGCGCGATCTCAGCTCACTACAACCTCTGCCTCCCAGGTTCAAGCGATTCTCCTGTCTCAGCCTCCCGAGTAGCTGGGATTACAGGCACATGCCACCACGCCTGGCTAATTTTTGTATTTTTAGTAGAGACGGGGTTTCATCATATTGGTCAGCACTTTGGGAGGCTGAGGTGGGCGGATCACCTGAGGTCAGGAGTTCGAGAATAGCAGCTATGTTTATGATAGAGCAGTTGGGAGGATGTGGCTTTACTGGCCAAATGCACTCCTAATATTCCACCCATGAATGAGGCCAATTCACACATCCAATCACTGGCATAGGATAGGGACCATGGACCTCCCCATAGGAGCAAGCTCCTGACCCCACTGCCAAGATGCACCCACCCTGCAGGTGGCAGATCCAAGAGAGACGGGGAGGCAGTTGGCAGGCCCAGCTCATACTTCTTCGAGAGTCACCAGTTGGAGATGCCTTGGCTCTTCCCTTGAGGAAGTGATAGGGAGGGAGAAGACTGAGAGTGGGCAGCAGGGTTCTCCACCCACACGCACATCAGAGCTACTCATGCCCCAGGCCCACTCCCAGAGATGTTGACTTAGTCTGGGAAGGGAGGGAGTGGGCATTAATATTTTGTAAAAGTTCCCCAGGTGATGCTAAGGTGCTGAGTATTGACAGCCACTCACAGGTCTTCTCTTGGAAACCAGAAACCAGGGCAGTGCCTCTAGAAGAACTGGAATTGTTCCTATTTGACAACCATGGAAACAAGTGCTCAGGAAACTTGAGTATCTTGCCCTAAGTCCAGAGCCAGTAAATAGAATAGTAAGGATGAGTAACGGCAGTTAACAAATGGGCTTCCTCCCAATTTAGGGTGGACTTGGAGGTTTGCAGCCAGGTTGAAGCCAGATCAGCCAAACCAGCCATTCTCAAGCTTTATCCTGCATCAGAATTTCGTGGAGGGCTTGTTAAAATGCAGATTGCTGGGCCCCACCCCAGAGTTGCTGATCTAGAGAGAAGGCTCTGTAGCTGTGAGAAGAGAAGACAATGGAGCTTTGGAGTTAGGCATACCTGGGTTCTAGGTACAGCTTTGCCACCAACTAACAATATGACCTTGCCTGGTTTACTTGACCCCTCGTGGGCTCAGTGTCTTCATTTGTCAACCAGAGATCACAGTAATAATGACCTCGCGTTTTTCTTGTGAGTTGAAGAAGGACACATAAGGTACCCAGGGTGGTGCAGGGCCATAGTAGAAATGTGGATAAACTGTAGATGTCATTTTTGCTGCTTTTATTTAGGGATGCCTTCTTTAAGAAGGCTGGAAGGCTGGAGGAGGTTTTAGATGCAGGCAAGAATACTGAGAGATAGAACACCAAAGTATGAATGAACTAAGTCTTAAAGGATGCAGCGATGTGAGCCAAAATGGAGCCAAAGCCAGTGCACAGAACTGAGAATGAGGGAATCTTCTGCACAGGGGGGAGGTCTGCTGTGAATCTGGCCGGCAGAGGGGCTGGGATTTAAAGTCACCCAAAATAGAACTTCCTTCTCTCCAAGCTTGCAATCCGTGTTTCCCCTCCTCCCCTTTTCTCTGGGCCACACTCCACATGCCTGTGTCCAGACTCATTTGTTAGAATTGCCCCCACCACCACCCCACCCCCAACCCTGCCCTAGGGATTCAAGGAATCTTAGCAATGTCTCCAAGTTCTGGAGGAAAGGAAGCAGAATATAAGGGGGAAGCCCTCTCTGGGCCTGTGTCTTTGTATGACTTCCCTCAGTTCCCCAGCCTCCCCTTCTCCCAAGACAGGGCCCTTCCAAGTCAGCATCGGCCTGGCCATCTCATTAGGGTAGGCACCAAGAGGGGCACCAACAGCCTTCTTCCAACCACTCAACCACAGAGTCCTCTCTGCATCTTCGCCAACCCATGCCCCTGTCTCTTTCATAGCTACGCTCAATGCGCAAACCCTCAAGCCTTCCCTGATGAATCTCACTGGATGACAAGAGTTTCTTCCTCCATATGTTTGTTCATTCATTCAGCCACTCATTCCACAAATGTTCTCTGAGCACCAAATCTGTGACCTGGCACCAATACGAAAAAAGACACAGTCCCTGCTCTCCTGCAGGCTAAAGAAGAGAGCACTAGATTTGGAGTCCAGAGTTGGGAGCTCACATTGTCATAAGGAAAAAATAGAGCCCCAGCTCATGTTCATCAAGTCTCTTCTAACATGGGAAGAGATCTCCCAGCCACTGAGGAGACACAGTCAAATCTTCCTGCTCTCTTGCACACAGAAAATACATAAAATAAAACATATTGTATCAGACATGGATAACACACTTCATGACTCCATGCTATTCTCCACACTGCAGACTTTAGAAATTTGCCTGAGTCTCAATGCATGCCATCTTCAGTCACTACCTGGACCCCTATGTCCAGCATCTTAGCTTAATGACTATGTCAACCAGCATTTCTTGGCCTGTTCAGATGTGCCAGGCACCGGAGATAAAGAGATGAACAAAATACATTCCTGAGCACCTGCAGCTCACAGTCCAGTGGGAGAGTCATGCACATAAAGAGACAGTCATGACACAATGTGGGAAGCGCACAGTGACCCAAGTAAGGCATTGTGGTGTGGGTGGAGAGAGGCACCTAATACAGCTGGCTATTGACAAGGAGGACACCAGGGAAGGCTTTCTGGAGAAGACAATGCCAGAGCTCAGTCTTAAGGGAAAGTGAGTGTGAAACTGAGCCTGTGCATTGGCTTGACTCCTGCCACTTCAGGTCACTTTAATCACCTCTCATTGATTTTGCTCCCTTCCTTTCCCTGCCCTCCATCTCAGAATTCCCAGGGCATTGGAGCTTTGGGAAATGTGAATCCAAATGCATGTGGTGTGATTATGGCTGGATTTTCTCCTTCCTCTTATATAGAGTTAATGTAACACTAATAGCATGATGCTGATTATGTAATAAAAGCTTAAAACATAAAGTGAGAGTTAATTTCCCCCTGACTATTTTTAGGTGGTGCCCGGATACCTCCTTCGCCTTTCAACTCCAGTGCAAGTGAAGCCAGAGCTGAGTTTTCAAATGTCGCACACGATCCTCAACAGCTACTAGCAGACAGAAAAGGGCAGGGCTTTGGCCAACTAGAGCACTGAGAGTCAGGGCTGTACCAGGCTCGGCAAACAGGAGCTACAGCTGCAAATCAAAGGCCTCTTTCACTAGGGAAGCAGAGTGGAGTTGAAGGATGTCCACATCACACTTTTTCTCCAGTGCAGTCACCCAAACAGTTAGTGAAAAATCATAGTCAAAATGAGCGAGAAAAGAAGGATGTAGGTAGTCACATGCATACAAATAGGGGAATTTGAAAACCAACAAGCCCCTCTCTAAATCTGAAATGAGATCTCCTATGACAATATAAGAGGTATGCCCTTATATTTACCCCTGGTGGAGCCAACTGAAACCCATCCCCATTTCTCTGGGGGATGTTGTACATTATTCAAAGAGCTACATCACATGTCACTGAGTGCTAAAGAACCATTACCCGAAGACTCATTTCTGAGAAGCAGCAAAAGCCTCAGGCATACGACGGGGTCAAGAATCCAGAATTTTTAGATTCTAAACTTGGCTCTGCCACTAACAAGCTGCAAGACTTTGGGAAACTTGCTTGACTTCTCTAAGCCTTGTGTCCTTCATCTGTAGAGAATATGACAGGACCTAACCCCAAGGTAGTGGTGAGCACTGAGTGAGAATTCAGGCATAGCACTGCTTGTCAGATACAGAGGATTTCACAAGGAAAATATTTAAAATATTTCCCAACGTATTTGCCTCTGGAAAATGCCAGTGTTTCATTTTTTTTCCTTTTCTTTCTTTTCTTGTACACTTCTAATATCAGAGCTAAGCCAGGACCCTGTTTTCCCTGGGAAAAGAAGACTGATAGCTTCCAGAACAAAATGGTGCATAGAGGGAGGAACAGTTGATACGAGGTAATGTCATCTCCTCTAGACAGGACAGGGCAATAGAAAACCTTTATAGGCCGTGCATGGTAGCTCAAGCCTGTAATCCCAGCATTTTGGGAGGCTGAAGCAGGCGGATCACTTGAGGTCAGGAGTTCGAGACCAGCCTGGCCAACATGGTGAAACTCTGTCTCTAATAAAAATATGAAAAAACTTAGCCAGGTGTGGTGGTGCACACTCATAATCTCAGCTACTTGGGAGGCTGAGGCAGAAGAATCGCTTGAACCTGGGAGGCAGAGGTTGCAGTGAGCCGAGATCGCACCACTGCATTCCAGCCTGGGCGAAAGAGCGAGACTCCCATCAGGAAGGAAGGAAGGAAGGAGGGACGGAGGCAAGGAGGGAGGGAGGGAGCAAAGCAAAGCAAAAGAAAAGGACAAGAAAGGAAAAGGAAAAGAAAAGAAAGGAAAAGAAAAGAAAAGAAAGAAAAGAAAAAATCTTTCCAGTACTAGGAGGAAAAGAAAGTAAATGCCCAGGATTCCACTTCCTTCCCCACCTCCAGAGAAGAGAGGAGGGGGGTGGTTTGCAGTGTCATTAGAAATAACTCAATGACTTGGAGAATTTCAGAATGGGG
The DNA here is from genome assembly GCF_009828535.3 of Hylobates moloch. NCBI lineage: Eukaryota > Metazoa > Chordata > Mammalia > Primates > Hylobatidae > Hylobates > Hylobates moloch. Next base: position 38,367,499 of record NW_026652295.1, on the reverse strand, counting down.
TGCAGGATTGGGGAAAGGTCATGTGGAGAAACCCTGCCTAAACCCAGCTCTGAGCAAACATGGCTGGTGACAGCTGAGGAAGTTACCTGGGGGCTGCCCTCGGGCCCACCCATTTAGAACCCTCACGTCCCAGAGCAGCCACTGGACACCTGGGCCCTCCAGGGGTGGGTGGATGTCCTGGAAGAGCCAGGAGCCTCAGGAAGCCCCAAGCTTCAGCAGTGGGTGCCAAGTCTACCCTCAGAGGCCCTGGGGACCGGACCAGACCTGGCCTCTTCAATGGAGTTCAGCACAGAGGCCTAAGCATCAGTGAGAGCACGGTACAGCTCCGTGGAGATCTGCAGAAACCCTGCAGCCCCTAGGCCTTTCCCTGGTCACCGGGAAAATACTGGAGCGTCCCCAGGAAGCCAGACCATTCAGGGGAGAGGCACTGGGAGCTGCCCTCACAGGAAGTTTGAATTTTGACTTGATGGGACTTTGCTCCAAAGCAACTTATTTAAATCAGAGACTAAAGTACCTTTATTTTTCACACTAAGTTTTTCATTGACAATTATCCATTATAAGAATCAATTACTTTTTCCTGCACAGCTGAGTGTCATTATTCATTTTCACCGCCCAGTTTAGTAAGTCTTCAATAAATATGAGCTGCTATTATGTCATCATCATCATCATCACCACTAAGTGGGTTATTCCCAGATAGACAAAAGGAAGGGAAGAAGAGGACAAGAGCAAAAAATAGTCCCACTTTTGTTTCAGATCTGAGTCCTCAGAGGGCTCAGGGAGGCTGGCTGGCATAGGAGGAGAGCGGAGAAGGGGAGCCTCTGGGACCCCCTCACTGGGGAGTTCATCCTCTCCTTATTCAACACAAACTAGTCAAGCCCCACTTTCTCTCAGGTTTAACTGCAACTGACCTGTCGGCCCCTCTACCCTTTCCTCACCAAGGAAGCTGCAGAGGAGTGAGCACCAGTGCATCTGCCTCCCTAGTGTACCTGTCCCCTCAGTCCACCTGTTCCCCTAGTGCACCTACTCCCTCAGTACACCTGTCCCCACAGTGTACCTGCGCCCCCAATGCACCTGTCCCCCCAATATACCTGTCCCCCCAGTATACCTGCCTCCCCAGTGCACATACCCCCCCAGTGCACCTACCCCTCAGTGCCCCGGTCCCTCGCGCTACATCTGCCCCTTCGGTGCACCTGCCCCCCAGTGCACTTGCCCCCTCAGTACACCTGCCTCCCCACTGCTCCTGTCCCCACAGTGCACCTGCCCCCTAGTGCACCTGTCCCTCAGCGTGCCTGCCCCCAAGGCCACGGACCTGGACTGTTCAGCTGGGGTCTTACAAGCCTCCTGACCTTCCCACCCATTTACTGTCTTTGTGGCCCTGGCAGTAACACACAGAGGTTAAGAGCCAGAACTCAGGAGGTAGACTTCCTGGGTGCAAATCCTAGAGCTGCTCATCTGCTGTGTCATCTTTGGCAAGTTACTTAACCTCCCTGTGCCTCAGTTCCCCCATATGAAAATGGGAATAATAATAGTAATCTGTCTCAAAGATTGTGGGGATTAATTGTGGGGATTAATTTAGTGAGTCAGGTACAGTGATTAGGGTAGCACCAGGCACCTATTCAGCACTAAGTGTGAATAACTCACACCCTCTCAATGAGGTCTTTCAAGGGCATCTGAAGTAGCAGCCCCGCTCCCAGCACCTCCCATCTCCCTTCCCTTCATTTTCCACGTAGACTTATCACCATCTGAGAGACTATACATCCCATGTATTCATTATCCCTCCCACAAGAATGTACATTCCATGGGGCATTTTTGTCTATCATTCATTGCTGTATCCGCAGTGACTAGAATTATTACCTGGTGCATCATAGGCCCTGGTAATAAAGAAGGAATATAAGAAACTTACTGTGTAGACTTAAGGCAAGTTACAAAACTCCCCACCTGCCTTAGTTTACTCATCTGAGAAATGGAGATGATGCCCACACCCTCACAATGATGTGAAGATTAAATGAGGCAACATTTGTAAATATGCCCACTCCAGTCATTGGTACATGGTCGACCTGAGAGGACCAGTCTCTGCCTGACGGAGGAAGGGCCTGAAATGGTTAATCCCTGACTCTCCTCCCTCATGCAAAGCTGGTCTGGGCTGCAGGGCCACTGGCAGCTATCCAGGTTGAGGCTAAATGTCAGAGGTGTGTGCCTGCAGAGCTGCCCTGGTCCTGATGCAGTCTTGACCAGGCAGCTGGAGCCCCTCTCCACCCCCTCCTGCTAAGCAATGTTGCCTGGGCCTGGAGCATTTGGGAGTGCAGGAGCTGAGCGGTGGGAACCTCCGCAGGCCTGGGTCCCACGCCACATCCTGGCCTTGGGGGAGGTGGGCCCAAGGCCTGGACTTGCTTCCCAGCTATTCCCAGGCGGCCCGCTCTCCTGCTGGCCCAGCTGCACTGCCTGAGCCGGAGGGCTGCAGGGCTAGGTCTGTCTGTCAGCATCTCTTGTCCCCACTCACGACGAAGACGTGGGCCTCAGCACAAGCACAGTCTGGACTCAGAGCCCCACTCTGTCAGCCCTGAAGCCCACCTGCCTCCCTCCCTGGGAGGGAGTGTGTGGAATGACAGTCACAGAGGACTCACCAGAGCCCAGTGACTCCAGACAGTGGCTTCCCAGATTTCTCCAATTTCTCACAATGCCCCAGCTTTTCAGCAACCTCTCTGAGAGTCATGCCTCTCCATGACGGACCCAGAAAGAGACGAAAATAGATAGACACAGGCTTCAGTGTGAATGCTGAAGATGAAATAAATGCAGTCCAGCATTGTCCCATGGTCATCCGTTCCACAACCATCTATGAACCCCACTATGGGCCAGACACTGTGCACTGTAGGATGCGGCAGTGAATAAAACACAGACCTGATCATCAAAAAGCTCCCAGTCAGAAAGGGGGTACAACTGTGAGCAGGCCAGGGTAGTGGGCAGAAGTGGCCGGGGTAGTGGGCAGAAGTATCTTGGTGGAGCTGCACAGGGAATGACGCGAGTATGGATGAAGGGTCTCTTACTCAGCATGGGGAAGGAGGGAGCATGAGAAATCCAGAAGGGTGGTACCAAGGTGCTTCTGGCCAGCAACAACTTGGGGGAGAATAGAGGAGCTAATGAATGGAGAAATGATATTTCACACCAAGGGGCTGGCTCAGAATGGCTCTGGGAAGGGTGCCAGCTTCAGCTCCCATCCTCCCAATCTTCAAGCACTTTTACCAGAAACTAAGCCCTCTGAGGGCAGGGACCAGGTTCAGTCTGCATCCCTAGAATGAGGACAGGCATATATGGCAGGCACTGAGTAGAAATGTCTGAGTGTGCCAATGAATAAACAAACCCCTGAAGGTAAGATCACTACTGACCCAGGGACATGTTGCTTTTTTGTTATCCCACAGACATTAACATAAATTTCTATTGCCCAACTTCCTCTTGGTAAGTGTAAGAACCTTCACAGGCTATAAACTCTCCAACTGGTACCAAACGAGGTATCACTCAGCCTCCAACACAGGCCTCTTTAGAAGGAACCAATCATGGGGTTCTGTCCATCACCCTGAGTGCTGCCAGCCTCCCCATCGATGGTCACCACAGTCACACTCCTTTGATACATCCTGGGAAAAGCCACAAAAATCACACACCACTGAGGATAATGGCCAGAAAGTCGCTGCCAATGTTTGTGGCTCGGTATTTACAGAAAAACAGGATCATTCTGTGCTTGCTACCCAAAACCAGTCATAGGCACATGTGCAGGCCCATCCACACATCCTGTGTGAAACACGCAGCCTGTTCCCCAGGCCCCTGCCATCAGCAAAAGTATACAAGGAAGAGATGCCAACTGGATTTATCTGTTTAAATAGCATCCCATGAAGCTGGTCCCTGGGTGAATTATCCAAACAGTAACCATTCTTGCCTCCTTCTTAAAGAAAAACTGTAGACAGCATAAATTCTCCTTGCATCTCTGCTATTCATTCATGCAGCCAATATTTAATAAGGACCTACTATGCGTTAGCCCCTACTAGTGGAACTGTGCTATGGTTTGCATGTCTGCGTTCCCTCCAAAATGCACATGTTGAAACCTAATCTTTGTTGTAATAATATTAAGGGTGGGGCCTTTTGGGAAGTGATTAAGTCATGATGGCTCTACCTTCATGAATGGATTAGTGCATTATAAAAGGGTGGGAGGCAGAGGTGGGCAGATCACAAGGTCAGGAGATCGACACCATTCAGGCCAACATGGTGAAACCCAATCTCTACCAAAAATACAAAAATTAGCCGGGCATGGTGGCATGCACCTGTAGTCCCAGCTACCTGGGAGGCTGAGGCAGGAGAATCGCTTGAACCCGGGAGGCGGAGGCTGCAGTGAGCTGAGATCGCACCATTGCACTCCAGCCTGGCGACAGAGCAAAAAAAAAAAAAAAAAAAAAAAAAAAGATCGAGGGGGCTGGAGGGAATTAACTTAGGCCCTTTTAGCCCTTCCATTCCTTCTGTCATGTAAGGACACAGCGTTCTTCCCCTCCAGAGGAAGGGAAGGAACACAGACATGCAAACCATAGCATAGTTCCACTGGCAGGGGCTAACGCAAAGTAGGTCCTTATTAAATATTGGCTGCATGAATGAATAGCAAAAAGGCAAGGAGTACCTATGCTCTTTACAGTTTTTCATTAAGAAGCAACAAACCACCACCTTAGGAGCAGACGGCAGCCCTCACCAGACACCAACTCTGCTGGCACCTTGATCTTGCACTTCCCAAAGTCCAGAACCATGAGAAATGTTGTTTTGGTTTATAAATTACCCAGTGTGTGGAATAGTGGCACAAATGGACTAAGACATACTAGAAATGCAAAACTGAACCAGTCAGAGCTTTGCATTCTGGAGCTAATAGTCCAGCGAGAGTCAGAGAGAACAGTGGTTTTCAAACATTGTGCTCAGTGCTTCATCAGGGACAGGCCTGTGGGAGCAGAGGTGAGAGGGAACCCTATTACCTGAAATTGGTGGGGAGGAGGAGGGGTTAGAGAGACTTTACAGGTGCGGTGGTTTTTGGACTGAGTCTCGAAGGACAGCGAGGCGTTCCCCAGGTATGAGCCTTCAGGTAGTGGGGAGGGCAGGAGTTAGAAGTGTGAGCGGCAGAGCAGGCAGAGCTTGGGCAGCTGGCAAGGAGATGACCCGAGAAGTAGTCCAGGGCTCAGACATGAAGGGACTATACCCCTTGAATTCTGAAACTGGGTTTGGGATTTTCCAGATTCCCCTTTGGTCCATTAAGAGAATCCATTCTCAGATCAAGGGGGTCAAGGGGTACCACGCTTCACACAAAGACAGAGACCCTGAAGAGTAATCCAGGCATGAGGACCCCAAGGAAAAGAGTTGGGGAGAATCCTCCAGCCACTGCTTCTGAAGCCCAGGCCCCCGCATCCTACCGGGCCCGGGGGCACCTCCATGAGCCCACACACACACACAGCCAAGGCGTGAGTGAGGGCCACCATTTCCTGGGGTGACCAAGCACCATTCCACAAACCCAGACCCAACAATCAGACTCTGAAAAAGACTACCCCTCCCTTCAGCTCCTGGATAGCTGTGCCTTCCCCTCTTGAGATGTCACACTCCCCACCTGTGTGCGAATGGACTCAACTCCTCCTTTCTCCGCCGTGATCTGCAGGAGACCTCTCATACAGCTGCTGGCGTGCACAAGATGTTGAGAATGAAGGAGACTACCATTTCAAGATCCTTCTACAGGCGAGAAAGCTGAGGCCCAAGAAGCAGGCTACTTGCCTCAGGATCCACAGCAAACTCAAGCCACAGCCATGTCTAGAACCCAATTATCGAATTCACAGCACAGAACTCTTCTCTCCCACTATAGAACAGTCGCAGACAAATCCTGCTTTGCTTCCTGGTTTCCCCTGAGTTTCTACTGAAGTGGAAACAACAACTACAAAAATGCAATATAAAAACGAAAATTAAAAATTCCAAAAATCTTAGCCAAGATTCATTCATGAATATTTCCCCTAAATATTGTGAGCCCTGCTAGGATCCAAGCTGCACAGTCTCTCTCTTTAAATATTCCCAAATACTCCAGGAAACTGATTCCCAACTTCTCCTGATTTCCTCACCTCAGATTTTCTCTTTGAAGCCTGAAGCGTACTTAGAAACTTCTCTTTAAAAAGAGAAGGTGCTCCTGACAGTCATTCCAACAGATTTGGATTTGCCAAGTTGAAGCTACAGAAACCTGTGACTATGCATACTAATTATTATTATTTGCCTACCATTAGTATGCCTTTTCACATTTCACATCTGATTTTTTATGTACATTTTTCTTAATTTTTGTGTGCAAACAGTCCTAACATGAAGTGAAAAAAATCACTGGCAAAAGGAGAAAAGCAAACAAACCAGCCTGGTGTCCACGGATTCGAGAATTTCAGGAGGATCAGGAGGCAAATTAGATGTGTTCTCCAGGAAAGGGGAGCTATTGGGCGTATCAGCTACACAAATGATCACCTGAGATTCCACTGGAAATAAAAAAGAGAGAAAGAGAAGGAGTCAAGAGTCCCCCAAAACCCTAAGTGGCTTCTCCCCAGCTTTAGAACACCACAGGGAGGCTCACCTTTTAAGAGACTTGCTTTCCTAGAAGAGCCCCAGCCCCTCGCTCTGGGATTGTGCTGTGAATGACAAAGTACTCATGGCAGGGAGCCCAGAGAGTTCCAGCAGGTAAGGAGAAGACCCTCAAAAGTAAAATAAAAAAAAAAAAATCTGCTACTAACTGGCAGTTATTTGAACTAGTTATACCAGAGACCAGGAGCAGACCGTACAATCGCTTCTTCCCCAGGGCTCTTCTCCTGAGCCGAGCAGACGCCAGTCGTGTGTTTATCATTTGTCCCCACTATCTTTTAAGGCAGCCACATCCCAAGCCAGCAGGCAGAAGCTGGACCAAGACACACGTCCAGTGGGGATGGAGGCCAGGTTCACCGCACCAGGCATGAAATACGCCTTATCTCATATTTGCCAACACACCTGCACCATGGGGACACACAAAATGTGAACCTCATCCCCATTTCCCATTAGAAATTGGAGGTTCACAAAGCCCAAATAATGTGTGCTGGGCCATTTAGCAATGATAGAGCAGGACTGGGTCTCCCTCCTATTCCATTCTACCCAAGAGGTACCAGGACCACTGCATGTAGTGTGCAGGCTGTGAACTGCAAGAGAATCCCACATCCAAGGAGATACATGAGCCCACCCTGCCTGCAGGGCTTGTACACCTGGGAAAGAGTACACTCAGTACACTCAGATATCGGGGTGCAGAAAGCCAGTCCCACTTATGCTCCCTCCACTCCCCTCCATTCCCACCTGCCCAATCACAGCCATGGTGGGAGCAGGGGAAGGGCATATCTTATCCCTGGTACGACAGAGAGAGTGTGTGATCAGGTGAGAGGGTGATTCTGTGTGTGAATGCACAGCCAGGCTCAGGAAAGTGTCCCCCAACACACACACACTGGCAGAGCTGGGCTACTTTACAGGAGTATGCTTAACTATGTTTCCTTCAAGAAACAAAGGCCCCCCCACCCCCCAACCTTGTTTTTTTGTTTGTTTGTTTGTTTGTTTGTTTTTTAAACACAGTCTCGCTCTGTCACCCGGCTGGAGTGCAGTGGCGCAATCTCAGCTCGCTGCAACCTCCACCTCCTGGGTTCAAGCATTATTCTGCCTCAGCCTCCTGAGTAGCTGAGACTACAGGCGCACACCACCATGCCTGGCTAATTTTTGTATTTTTAGTAGAGAGAAAGTTTCCCCATGTTGGCCAGGCTGGTTTCAGACTCCTGACCTCAGTTGATCTTCCCACCTTGGCCTCCCAAAGTGCTGAGATTACAGGCGTGAGCCACCACACCCAGCCTGACAAAGACCCTTCTTAAATTCACACCCAGGCCCTGCATGGCTAAGCAGCCTCTCTGATCAGGCTCCCCCTTGGCAGCTGGCAGGTCAGCTACCTGGGCCCCTCTGAAGCCACCCCAGGTCACCTCTCATCATTCTCCTCCAGGAGCTAGACAGTTGGGATAACCTGGCTCTGGAGAGGAAGACTGGCAAGTCCCAAGAAAGTCTTTGTGTCTCCCCCTGCTATTCTCATCCAGCTGGCCTTTCCCCCATGGCCGTCACCCATAATAAATGCACCCTGGAGGGGGAAAGAGGAACAGAAATTTCCATGCTCTGGACCTTGCCTGGAGCTGGCTTCCCAACCAGGTGACTTCCGTGGCACCTGCTCTTGCTGGGAAGGCACCAGTGGGTCCTCTCCAGCTCAAACATCTGCCTCCCTCAGTTGTCCTGCCTGCAGGAGCTGGCCAGCTTCTCCTGCATGCTATGCTGACACAAAGTTCTCTGTCCTGAATTGGCAGAACCACCTCTGTCAGGGATGTGGGGTTTGTTTTCTTAATTAACTGAAAATGCTAACATGGGAGCCCGGGAGCTGGCAGGGGCCTGGCCTTCAACGGCTGCTAGAAAAAATTCTTGCTTTGAAATCTGGATCTCTAATGCCCCACATGGGATGTCAAAACAAACAGGGACACTTGATCCTGGAGCACAGGGCCTGGGGCAGGTTCAGGTTACAGGGCCAGAGATGGATTTAGCTACAGGATGCCACAGCAACCAACAGGTGACCAGATCCTGATTTCCCAAAATGGTACAGCTAGACACCAAGATGCTCCCTGCTGGGGCACGGGCTCTAGGGGGATGGGGAGAGGTCATTGGGATTTATGCCAGCGATACTTCCTGAGTGCCTACTGCCCAGCAGGCACGGAGCTGGGGGCAGGGGAGGCTGCAGAGATAGCCAAGTTCTATTGACTCCTGCGCTCAAAGAGATAAAATTAGGAACAAATTACTAATGTGTAGCACAGAAGGCCCCCAGAGCAGAAATATTTACTATCAAGACCTTTGCAGATAGTGTTCACTGACTCCTAATGTACAAGACAGAAAAAGGTAGAGTGGAGTCTGCAGAAAAGATGACCAGAATGACCACCCAGAGCCCAGCTGAGGGACGGTAACCAGAGAGTGGAGATACGACGGAGCATCATTCAAAAGCAGAGATGAGAGAAGACCCAAAACTCCAGCAGGGGAAGGAGGGAAAGGAGGTGGAAGAGGATGGAGAGGCAGGGGTCCTGAGTCTCCTGCCTCCAGCCTCCTAGACTGGCAGGACATCCGATCCAGAAAGGATGCTGATTGCCCAGCCCCATCTAAGGGCCAAGGCACCAGGCTAGCATGATACAGCCCTGGATGCCCCCAGGGTGGTGAGGCCCAAGTCACATGCACAGTTCTCTACACCAGGGACCATGCGATGGCCTTCTCACCTAACAGCTGGGCCTCAGGAGAGGTCAGAAGTTCTGAATGACCAGAAAACATCCCTCTTTGGGAGGAAGTCACACAGTGTTCCAGGGAGGCCCCACGCTTCCCCTTCCCAGCACAAGTCATCCCATCTGCAAAGGCCCAGAAAGGAGCAAGTTTGCTGGAGGTCAGAGATGCTATGTCAGAGCAGAGCATACCAATCTGAACTCAAGAGCCTTCCTTTTTCCTGACTTGCCTGTTCCTCTCTGAGTCTCTGGCCTAGGTCCATCCTGAGCTTGGAGACCAGGAGGTTGGAAGATTCAGAACCCCCAAGCTGCTTTGCCCCAACCTAAACCCCTCAGTTTTCTTCACCCCCCAGGAGAGGGGGATGTTGAACCATTTCCTCTTGGGACACCCATACTGCACATCTCCCTTCCTGCAGTAGAATCGGTCGATGTAGCCTTCCTTAATCTTTGGGCCTTTGAAGCACACAGTGTAGAGCCCAGTTTGAGAAACAAAGCATTAAAAGTTAAAAACTATCATTTTAGGAAACCACTCGGTGCCAACTTGCACAGAAACACAAACCTGGGGACTAAAATCGCATGCCAATAGTAGGTTATATGGTGGTCATTCAGATGATTCAGAATAAATGCCTTCAATTTTTAGAGTATCATTATTAAAATGAAAACAAAGAAACATTTCTCAAGGAAAAGCACATTCTCAAGCAGAGTCTCAGACCTTGGAGAAAACAATCACACAATGTTCCCAGGGGTCTCTGGGGCCCAGTGTGAAGGGCTCTGGCTGGGGGTGAGGACCCAGGCTATGGAGTTAGGCTGTCCTGGACCCTTCCCTGTCCCAGCTGTGTCCTGAGTGCCCTCCGCAATGGCTGTCACACAGTAGGCCAGCAATTTGACTTTGTTGAACACACAGATGAATGAATGGTTAGATGAATTAAGAGGTCCATCCTGGCTTCGCCATTTACCCGCCCTGCATCTTTAAGGAAAGGTCCTTAATCTCTGAGCCTTAGTTTCTTCATCTGTGAAATCTACAAAATTAGTCACAAGTCAATAAACTACTGCAAGAATTAAAGGAGATGCAAAGCCTTTAGCAGAGTGATTGGTGCATTCAAGGTACAGAATAAATAATTTTGTTACTTTTCAAAAATGGCTTTAATCTCACATCCAAAATATCTTTCCAGCTCTACACACCTTCCCAATTCCATCTTGCCATACTATATTTTGGTAAATCCCCAGCACAAAGCTTGGCACAAGTAGGAACACAGAAAACATCTGTTGAAGCGTAATTTAGCAGAAAGTGTCTCTGATCTGGAAACCCTGGCCTCGGGTGAGTGCCAGGGGCTGAGGCTTCTAGCACTTCCTGCCTCCTCCATGGGAGGCCACCTCTTTGTAACAGACCCCAGCCCTCCAAACTGTACCTGAGCATTCAAGGCCAGGAAGCTCACCTGTGTCCAAGCCACAGGAAATGGGGCAGGGGGGCATTTGCTCTGCAGAGGGTGGGGATGCTGGCTGAGCCCATCCCCCTGCTGCATAGACTTCTCCTCCCATTCCTTCTCACTCCAGCTCTGGGGAGCGTGGGCCTCCCCCCAGGCAGCGTTCCCAGGCTTCAGCAGTAACAGGCCCTCCATTCTTCCCTGCCCTTGGCAGACCTGCCTCCTCCCACTAAGACACCGTCTGCTGCTGCTCACGGGCAGCTGCCTCAATCCAAGGAGACAACGCAGACTTCTTGGGGCCCAGGCCTGGTCTGTCCCCTGACCCTATAGGAAGAAGAGGAATTGGTCCTCTGCTGAGACAGACTCACAGGGTCACTCATTTCACCCTCAGGCTGCAAATGTCACTGGTCTCTGGCATCTTCACAAATAGCACTCACTGACCACACTTTGTTTTTCCCAAATGAGGGAGAAATCTGACATCTGCCCCTCCCGGATCTTCACTCCTTGGGCCAGGCTCCAGCTACGTTCAGATGTCAACCCCCAGAGCTCCCTGCCTCAAGCTTAACAACCACCGGGAGAAGGTGGGGAGGTTATCCCCAAGTTCAAGACTCGCTACCCACTGGGGATCCCAGTCCCCACCTCTGTCTCCTCCTCCTCACATTTGCCCATCGGATACTATTGGCAAGAGTCACCAGAACTCAACCCAAAATCTGCAATCCGCAATCCAAGGAAGAGGATGTAACGCGGCTTTCTTTCACTTACCAAGTTTATCCAGCTATTTTCCAACTTTCTTTTTAGGGATCCTGAGCTCAGTCCTCAAGAATTATCTTCTGATGTCCCAGAGCTGGATGCTGGGAGCCCAGGGCCACAGCAGAGGGCTGCAGACAGGGAGTCCTTCTGTGGGCATGGATTCCTGGGGTGGGGTGTGCTTGATTTGAAGCAGTGCCCCCTCCTCTGGAGGCTTCAGTACTAAAATCCAGCCCAGGAGTGTCCCAGCCACAGCCCAGCAAGGTATCCAGCAAGGGAGGCAGGGCCACTGTCAGGAGCAGAATGTGTGGCTGTCTTTCTTAAAGGGACAGCCTGCCCCAAGAGCCCGAGGTAGGTGGAAATGCTAGAAAGGAAGGAGCAAGGGAGGATGAGCTAGCATCCTCTGGGGAAAAAATCTGAACACACACCAGTCTGCGACTCGGCACTAGCCTCATCCTGTGGTATGACAAGCTTTTCCACTTTCCTGGTGTGGAACATGGAGGCAGAAAGACCCTTCCCCGGGGGACGGTGTCCTCCTGTAGCTCCAACTCTAGGGCTGAACTCACCCAGAGGGTGTTGCAATAACCCATAAGAAATATTAATTATTTACTACGTACACAGCACTTTTCTAAGTGCTTTGCATGAAGAAAATGATTTAGTCCCAATAGGAACTTTAGGAGGTAGGTATTGTGATTATTATTCCCATTTTACAGATGAGGAAACTGAGGCCTGGAGATAGTAAATTGCCAAGGTCTTACAGGTAACATGTGAAAACGTTAGGATTTGAACAAAACTGATTCTACTGGAGCTCAACCACTCATCTTCTACCAACCTTGTCCGGAGGGTAGATTTCTTTTTTCATCTTTATAGTTTTTTGTATTTTCCACATTCTAAAATAAGCGTTATTCTGCATAAAGAGAAAAAAAATAAAGATCCCACTTTCTATCTCTTATTCCAATATTTCAAGCAAGATGAGACTAGAGCGAGAAGATAAATGTATTCTACATGGAAGCTCTAAGAGGGAGGAGAGTAGCAAAATTAACAGGACAGTGCAGCAAGGCTATGATTAAATCTATTTGAGTTAAGTTTTGCCTATTATAGATCCACAGGCAGGTTTTAAATAAAATTAAAGCAATAGCTTCTTCTTTCAGCCAAAAACTGAAATAAAAAGTTTCTTAAAACCTGGTAATTGAAAAATTCAGTGAAGTCCAGGCTCCTCATAGATTATCCAAGACCTTTCCTAATTTGATCACTAGCTCCCTCCGCAGCTTCCCCCACATGGTCCCACCCACCCCACCCAGCCACCAGGCCAGATTACCAGAGGTTTCCATAAGCCTCTCCAGCACGCTGCCACTCGCTCAGGCTAGGATGCCCATTCCCTCCGCCTGTGCAGTCTTTGCCATCTTTCCAGACCAGGTTCAACGGTCAGTGCTGCTATAGAGTCTTCCACCCCCACGAGCAGTGTGTTGAACGTTAAAAACTCCTTCCTCTGTGCTCCCACAATGTGTGTGTCCTCTCAAAATTCATAGGTTGAGGCAGAATTCCCTATCTGGTGCTATGTGTAGGCGGGGACTTCGGGATATGATTAGGTCATGAGGGTGGAGCTCCCCTGAACAGGATTCATGCCCTTATAAAAGAGACCCCAGAGAGCTGTCTCATCCCATCTGCCACGTGAGGACACAGTGAGAAGGCTGAACCACCAGACGTCAAATCTGCCGGTGCCTGGATCTTGACTTTCCGGCCTCCAGAACTGTGAGAGATAAGTGTTTGCTGTGTAAGTCACCCAATCTATGGTATTCTGTTAGAGCAGCTTGAACTAAGACATCATCCAAAGTCTATTGTTAGAGGTGGAATCACATTGTATGCTAATTAACTGAGCATCTTTTTTTTCACTTTTCTGTCCCTAGCACCTAGCACTAAAATCTTGTGGAGTCAGGCAGCTCATGATAGTAATTCTTATTGTTTGAGAGTGTGTTTAATTTTGCGGGCACTTCCTCATGAGTTACCTCAATTGAACTTCACAACAATGAATAGGCATTAGATGTGCCAAATGTTAGTACTGGAGGAGGTAAGTAGCATTTGAGGTCCTTGTAACTCTGCCCTTTGAAGACTAGGTTTGCCCAGATGGACCTGAAGGACTGACCAGGCTCCCCAAGCCCATTTTCAGTTGGGCCAGACTCTACCCCGTCCCTGCCTTCCACAGGCCTCCCCACGCTCCAACCTAACATCCTCTTGTCCTCAGCTTCCCTCCAGCCAAGCAGAAAGCCAGTGGGCATAGAGATGATGATGATGCTCACCAGCTGGGGTGTAGCCCGCATTCTCTGTGAGCTAGCGTGTGCAAAATGGCCAAAGCACTGATGAGGGGCCACATTTTCAAATAAGAAGCCAGAACAATTCTGCCAGTTTTGTGGAGGAAAACCCTGTTACACATCCCTGAGGCTGTACCCCCTGGCACTGGCATCACTGAGAGAGGGTGTGGAACAAAGGCACACAGAATGTCAGAGCCAGAAGGAACCTTAGAAATCACATCGTTCAACCCCACTCTAGACAGGGAAATGAGGGCCCAGACTCGGGAGGGACTTGTCAGAAACACAGTGACTCAGTAGCAAAAAACACAGAGCAACAGCTGGCTCCTGAGCCCTTTCGGATGATTCCGATCCAAGCAAGAAAAAGGAACCTAAAGAATTTATACTAAAAGGAGGTCACAAAGGCCAAATTAATTGCAAGGCATTCTTCAATTACACAGCACACAAATGGGCTTTAAATGCAACATCACACACAGAAAACGTGTTATAAAGAAAACAATACAGAAGAATAACAGGACGATGTTCAGTAACAGTGTTCAAATTTAGTCACCCTGGAGGCCAGGCCATGCTACAACCCATGTTCTTCCATGACCTCCCCTAGGAATGAATTGAGCAGGTAGAGCTAAGTCTAACACTATTTCTGCATTGTGTTAGTAGAATGCATTAACCTCAAAATACCACAGATTAATAATTTCTTTCATCCTCAGATAAAATAATTTATAGTTGTTCTAGTTGTTGGTGCTTAGTCAAATATTGTTGGTCCCTACCCCGATTACACACAGAGGATTGTACTTCCTGGGTCCTTGTGTTGGGTGGGGCCATGTGGCTAATTTTGGCCCATTTGCTGAAAATAGAAGGTGAGTGTCATAAGGGTTAATTTTATGTGTCAACTTGGCCATGGGACCAGGTATTTGGTCAAACACCAGTATAAAGGTTACTGTGAATTTTTTTTTTTTTTTTTTTTTGAGATGGAGTTTCACTCTGTTGCCCAGGCTGGAGTGCAGTGGCACGATCTCGGCTCACTACAGCCTCCACCTCCCAGCTTCAAGCGATTCTCCTGCCTCAGCCTCCCAAGTAGCTAGGACTACAGGCATGTGCTACCATGCCTGACTAATTTTTGTATTTTTAGTAGAGCTGGGAATTCACCATGTTGGCCAGACTGGTCTGAAACTCCTGACCTCAGTGATCCACCCACCTCGGCCTCCCAAAGTGCTGGGATTACAGGCGTGAGCCACCATGCCTAGATTTTTTTTTTTTTAACATGAGATGAACACTTAAATCAGTAGACCCTGAGTAAAGCAGATTACCCTCCATAACGTGGGTAGGCCTCATTTGATCAGTTGGAGGCCTTCAGAGAAAATGATCGAGGTCCCCCAATGAAGGGAACTCTACCCCCTAGACTGCCTTCAGTCTTGAGCTGCAACATCAGCTCTTTCCTGGGCCTCCAGCCTGCTGGCCTACCCTGCAGATTTTTGACTTGTTAGTCCCATAACCATGGGAGCCCATTCCTTAAAACAAATCCAGATATATGTAGAGAGAGATCCTATTGGTTCTGTTTCACTGTAGAACGCTGATGAACACAAGCATCATTAGTGGTCTAGAGCTTTTAATTGTGAGGACCAGACTCCCTTTTCCTTTAGAACAGCAACTGTCAACATTGAAGTCAGGGCCTGTTCTGCCAGTCTCAGTTCCTGAGGGACTAAAACAAGCAGAGACCCTCTGTTGATCCACTACCGACAGATAACATGAGGAAGAAATACACCTTTGTAAGGTGTATTAAGTCACTGAAATTTGGAGATTGTGTGTTATTACACATAATCTTTTACTGACTGAAGCGCTCATTGTTTATCTTAGATTTAAGACATTAGGGGGCAAGGAGAGAAACCCAGAAAAGTAATAGAATCATAAAAGGATTTTGATCCTGCCCTCCCAGAAAGACTCCCAGACACATGGCCCTTCCTCCAGCTGCACAGTTTCCCTGTTGTCTGTGTTGGAATCCTGGGAGTCTTAACCCAGAATCCAACCACGGTTGTGTAAGTGCATCTAAGGTACGATCTCACTGCTGAAACTTCCCTAGAAAATGTTCAGAGCTCTGCGGAGGAATCTGACCTGGGCCTAGGATGGGAAGCCCTCCAAAGAAAAGTTTCCACTACGGCAACAAGAATGTTAAACACGATTTTGAAAAAGTTCTCAGTAAAAGAAATGTGATGATGAGTATTTATAAGCCAAAAACCAAAAGCCATTCCCTAGTTCCTGTGAGGTTTCCTGCCACACGGGGAGGGTTAACAGGACTAGAGACGGTACTGGAAACAGACCTGGATGTCCTTGGCTCCACTGCAGATGGGTTAAGTGTGGACCCTTTGAGAAAAAGCAGTCACAAAGTGTTGATGATTCTCCTCCAAGGATCAAGGGTGATCCAGAGGCTGCTGGGACTCCTCCATACCTTTCTTCTCAATGAATAAATCCAGGCCCCTGAACTTAAATACTGAGATAAAGTGTGGGGTAGAATAAGATATAATGTTCTTGAACTATTACAGGAGCTGCTTAGCTTAGACCAGCAGCTCTCAAAACTGGGGGTGGCTACCCATCACACCCCCCGCCCCCAGAGACATTTGGCAATGTCTGGAGAAGTTTTATGGTTCTCGTAACTAGTAAATGTTACTGAGATCTACCGGGTAGAGGCTAGGGGTGTTAATAAGCCTCCTATAATACAAAAGATAGCCCCCCACAACCAAGAATTATGTGGCCTAGTATCAAGGTTGAGAACCTGTGGCTGCCATCAAATCCCTAGTTATGAGGGTGTGAAGGTTTAGAACAAGAGCAGGAGGAACATTTATAAAGCAATATGCCCCATTGCAAAAAAAAAAATACATTGCAGTCAAACTGTGGGACCTCAGATCAGCAGTATCAGCATTACCTGTGAACACGTTAGAAATGCGCAGCCTTGGGCTCTGCCCCAGACTCCTGGATCAAATTCTTTCTCAAGTATTTATTAGAAAAAATATGATGTGTGATTCATATACCTATAGAGAAAAACCAAAACTGACTATCACTAAAGCATCCTGAGAGGTAGCACAGTTCACGTCAGTAGGAAAAATAAATCTTCATTGCTACTCTCTTCTCCCTATGAGGGAGGAATCCAGCATGAGAATCAGGGTAGAAGGTCCATTCTTTAGAAGTTGTCTTTGGATCTGCAAAGTGAACTGAGGAGCAAAGTTGAGGAGTGGGGCTGGAGAGTAAAGACAGCTGAATTACTCAACATAATAAAGAGGGGGACCTGTTTGAGTGAGTTGCTGGTGAGCACCAAGGGAGAGAGGAGGAAGACCAAATGATGTAACCTTTGGCCAATCTCTTTTAGAATAAGCTTATCCAGTATTCAATTCTAAATTGTTGTAATACAAATACCCTTGGTCTCCCCAGACCTCCTTAAAGTTCACCGCATTCACGAAGCCTTGTGTAAATGGTGTGTGTGTGTGTGTGTGTGTAAACCAGGGGTATGGGAGTAATTCCACATCTGGGTCAACACAGTGCAGGAGAGTTCGTGGTTTGCAATGAGAGTTAATGTTTCCTGTGAGCTTACTATGTGCAAGGCACTGTTTAAGTATTTAATACTTAACAGACACAGCCTCATTGAATGCTCACAGCTGCCCTATGGGGAATACCATTGTTATTTCACATTAGGGATAAGAGGTCTGCAGCAGAGGGAATTTATGCCACTCGCTCAGGGACACCCATACAATGAATGAGCCTTAGAGACAGAATTGAAATCTCAGCAGTCTGGCTCCAGAGTTCATGTTAATTTTTGGGCCACCATGCTTGTCACCTAGGGATAGTTAATAATCTTAACGAATTCAATGGAAATAGGAACTCAGAGCCAGAGGTGATGTGAAAAATATAAGCCACCACCACTTATTTTGGAATCTCCAGACCAGCAGTTCCCAGGCATCAGTGTGCACCAGGATCACCATGTGAGCTTGATAAGACACAAACCGCTGGGCTGAACCCCTAGAGCTTGATCCAGAAGCCTTGGGCAGAGCCCAGGGATGTGCAGTTCTAACAAGTTCAAAGGTGATTCTGATACTGCTGGTCTAAGGTCCCACAATTTGAGAACCACTGCCCTCTGTTTGTGGCAGTGAGATTCAGCTAATTTATTCTGAATCTCAAAGACAGGGCTCCTTGGGTGACATGTGGTCACAATATCAATGACTGAGTGGTTCTGAATTGAATCAGGCTAATACTGAAGAGAATGGAGGAGGAGAGGGATGAGTATCCAGTGGAACTCAACCTGGAAAACTTCCTGGAGGAAAAGCCACGTGGTGAGAACAGATGCTGAGGTTACTTATTTCCTCGAATCTCCTTGATACACACTCCATATAGCAGGGCTCAGGCATTTGAGTTCCATAGAAATGGTGGAAGGGCACCCCTTGTTCTTTGGTGAGTCAATCCAGAAAGGCTTAGCAGAAAGTGAAGAATCGGAAGACATTCTCTTCCATGGAACTAGAAGCTGCCTAGGACAGTGGTTAGGAGAAAGATGAACACGTTTGAATTGCAGCTCTGCTGCTGTGCCACATGGATCTTACTCCAGATCCTTAGCTGTTCTAAACTTTAGTTTCCAAATCTGTAAAACAGACAATCAGTTGTATGTGAAGTGCTCACCGCAGTGCTCACCCAACGCCAACGCCAACCCCAACAAAGGCATCAGAGCTCCATCTGTGGCCAGGGAAACCAAGCCAAGGTCAAAGGGGAGGCTGGTTTTGTTACTGCTCCCAACCCACATAGGAGCTGGGAGGTTGAGGTTTAGATGTTCTTCATCTTCTATCATTTAAAACAGGGTGTCCAATCTTTTGGCTTCACTGGGCCACACTGGAAGAAGAATTGTCTTGGGCCACACATGAAATACACTAGCATGAACGATAGCTGATGAGCAAAAAAAAGAAAAAAAGAAAAAAGAAAAATTAAATTAAAAAAAAAAAACCTTGCAAAAATCTCATAACGTTTTAAGAAATTTTATGAATTTTTGTTGGCCCTCATTCAAAGCCATCCTGGGCCGCATGCAGCCCATGGGCCAAAGGTTGAACAAGCTTGATTTAAAAGATCCTCCATCCCACAGGGTATCAGCTGGTCTTTCAGGGCCCCTTTCCCCCAGTTCTCAGTTTCTTCTCTACCAAACAGTGGCCATGACCCTTTTCCATACCTCACTGGACTTATCTCCTCATTTACAAAGTTGGTAATACTAAGCAGAAGACAAAACCACAATACAAAACCGTCTAACATCTGCACATATAATATGTACTCAACCATGCTTTTACAATGTATGTGGAGAGAAAAGACTGGAAACATTAATTGCCAAATGTTAAGTGAACTGGGAAGGCAGATTCTCCAAGTGTTGTTTGTGGCCAGGTAGGAAGCTGCAGGAAAGGGGGCAGAGGAACAGAAAGATCAAAGTCTCTTTTCAGTGCTCTGTGATGGGCTCATAAACTAATTTTATTTTTGTCTTCTGCTTCTATGTATTTTGTATAATAAATCCATGTTTCTTTTATAATAAAGGAGAGAAATTTAAAAAAAAAAAAAAAAAAAAGCAACTTCATATCCTCCTAAAGCTTTTCTTGATTATAACCCACTCCACACGCACTCTGCTCACTCAGCTCACGTGCTTCCTTCTTGGCGCCTGTCCTGTTTCTAGCCTATGAATTTGCATAACGCAGCCATAAGAGGTTGCTTTCTAAATGCTTTCGAGCAGATTTCCTATTCATTTACCTTAGATCTTCTGGTAAGCTGAGCTGCCCCAAAGTGGAAGGAGATGCTTCCTCCTAGTGGAAGAGCAGCCAGACTCATCGCCTGTGATTCACCCCCACCCCAAAAACTCACTAGAGGGCTCTTCATACAGTAAGTGGTCCATGCCAAAAGGAACCGCGCAGAAAGTGGCCTGTAGGTGAGGAGAACTGTGTACACATACACACACACACACACACACACACACACACACACACACACACACACAATCTGCCTCTTCTTTCCTTCTCTCTCCAGAGGAAAATGTCATCCGGTTAGTGCCCTCAGATGAACTGGGAAGGCAAGCTCCCCGGTTGTGGTTTGTGAGGGGTGGGTGGCTGGGGAGGGGAGGTGTCAGGGAGAGCCAATCCACTTCCACCTGGCACTGAAATCTACACTTATTTTCCTGGACTGGACTCCGATCCCCTTTCCCAATGTGAGGAATCGTGCTTTCTTGGTGACACACACTTTCCCCCAAGAATGCTTGGCTTTTCAATGAGGAATTCTTGTATATTTGGGATTCTTGGAAACAGGACAAAGACTAATGAATTGCTGGCTCTATCCTAGGTTTGGAAACCCTCTAGAACTCACAGGAGCTGGAGGAGGACAGAGGCAGGCAGGAAAAGGGAGTTGAGGGTATGTTTGCAACAGAGGGGAGGGTGGCAGGATTGAGATGTCAGATTAAATTGTTCGAGTTACAGGCACTCCAAAAGCTACCTGCTGACCCCACAGTCAGAGGTCACCATCCACACTAAGAATAGAAGGCTGACAGGGGCAGGGTGGGGAGGCAGGGGATACTGAGTGTTTGTGGAGGCTAGAGAGTTATAACAAAGCAGAATTCAGGTACAGTCGATTGTCAAGTTCATCATGAAGTGAAATGGTTGAGGTACGGTACAGAAAGCACAGGTCTTAGGGTCAGGCACACTTTACTTGCAATCCCCTCTGTGCCACAGACTAGATGTGCAACTTCAGGATAGTTGACTAAATTCTCAGAACCTCAGTTTCCTCTTCTATAAAATGGGATAATACCCACTTTGCAGAGATGTTAGAATGAGATGTGTTGAAATAGGCAAGGGCTTAGCCCAGTGTCTGGCACCTAGTGGGCCCTCCATACATAGTAGGTATTATTTAGAGAATTTGAATTTGAAGAGTAGGAGCGTATAAAGCCCTTCATAGGAGAACAGCTGCAGAAGGTCTGACCGCCATGGGTCTGGCCAGGGAGTGGGAAGACCTAGCTCCCAGGGTCCACAGCAACTAGGCTTATATTCCCCCTCCTAACACGCTCTTTGGGGGCCTTTGTTAGTTCTGGCAGGTTTGGGCTATGCACCCTGCCCTATGCCCCAGATGCAAATCCTCTGTAGCTTCAGTGCTTAAGTCCAAGGAGTAAACGTGTGGGTTCCAGGTCACCAGAATGAAATCACAGAGGGTCTACAGGTGCCCTGCATCCTCAGTTCCCTCAGTTATCAGGAAGGGGACTGGCTTCTCAGTAAACATTAGGCAAACTATCCAACCCTGGTGTCTAAGGAGCTCCATGAGTTCTCAAGCCATCCTGGGGAAAGCCAGGGGCTGAGTTCCTGCCACCCTCCTCAGATTCCCCCGCCAACATCCCCTGCCAAGAGCTCTAGTAACCTGGGCAAACCAGACCACGGCCCCCAGGGTGTTCTCAGCCTAACAGACAAGGCCAAACCCAGACACAAAAGACTTCAAAATACAGAAAAACAAGGGAGAAAGAAAACAGTTTTCTTTCAAAGGAGCTTATATATGCAGAGGGATCATGAGGTGATTTAAGGAATCCACATTCCATGGGGTCAATCCAGGCGGACGTTCCAGAGAGGAGGGTGCCGGGTGGGGTTGCCATTTGGTGTTGCCCACGAGCTCTCCCCAAAAGTCCCCTCCTTTACTCTGTGGCCTGCCTGAAGGAGAACAGGCACTTTGTCCTGAAACAGTCAATGTACATAACCCCTCCATCGCAGGGATGCTCAGGGTGGCTCCAGTTACAGCAATAAGGGTTTAACGACTGGAGTGCTTGCAATGGCGAAGGCAGAGAGAAAACAAAACAACATCCACATGAGGTTTTCATTTTCTTTAGCCACGTGAGAATGGCCCTGAAGATCCAGCTATAAATACCCAGCTGCCATTGCCACAAGATGGAAAATCACACACACACACACACACTCCCTTCAGTTTACAGGCTTACAAATGCAAATCAAAGTTTCTAAGAATATCTGCCTTGAGAAGAGACAATGCTGGACCCCTTGTGCCAAATGCCTCGTCAGGAGGCCTCCTCAAACATATCTGAGGACTTGGCAAGGAGCGTTCCCACAGCCATCATCAGGGTGGAATGAGGAGCTGCCTCCACAACACCCAGGCCAAGCCAAAGCCCACCAGTGGCCACAAACTGGGCTGAGGGGAAGGGTTTTAGATCCCTTCCCTTAGGGTGTAATAAAGAACAGCCTGCTTTACCCAGGACATTTTAGATTGGGTTCCCTAGAAGCAGAGACTCGGACAGGATGGGTGTATGTGTGATTTGGTGAAACTGAGCTCTCAGGAAGAACCAGAAAGGGAATGAAGGAAATAGGAAAAGGCAGGGGAGGGATCCGGGAAAGAATGTGGTTTCGGGTGAGGTCTAACTTCAGCCTTATGCTGTGAGGAACTCTGAAGGGTGACTTGAACCGAGACACATTTGTCCCCGTAAGGGGCCAAGAAATGGGGCTTTTCCCCTTTCCTAGTGAGTCATTGGTCACAGGATGCAGGGAAGAGGTGGGCTGGGGTGGGGCAGGTGGGTGTACCTTCCAGGTACCTCTGGGTAGAGGGAGATGGACAACCCAAGGGAAGTCCACGCAGGCGTGAACCGTTAGCTGGAGCACCCACAGCAACCGGGGATCTGGGCAGCGCACCAGTAGTATTTTCTACAGACTCTGCCATACCAAGTGGCTTGTTGCTTAGAATTTGTTTTTTCTATTGATTACATAGGTTTTTGTTTGTTTTTATTTTGTTTTACCTGGGAAGATTTTAGAATCAGCCTGCTGAAGAGAGAAACAAAGGTTTGATCGATGTGACACATGATGCTCATTGTTCACCTAATGTCTGGTCTCTTCTTCTTTCTTCTTATGAATGGGTCCCTGCTTTTGTTTGCAGCAGCAACATGCCCAATTAAAAAATGTTCAGCTTCCCCCCAGACTCCATTGCAGTTAGGGACCTCTATTCAACAGAATTTTGATGTGTATGGACAGGACTTTCAGAGAAGCTTATTAAAGAGACTAGAAGTAGCTGGCATGCACTTTTTATGCATTGTCATTTTCTTTCTTCCTGCCTGGAATGCAGATTGAAGATGGAGGTGATGCAGCCACATTGTAACCATGAGGCAATGAGCACAAAGACAAAGGTTCCATTCTAAAGAAGGCTGAAGGAGAGAGAGAGAGGGAGCCTGGGTCCCTGATGGCACTGTGGAACCACCCTACCAACTCTGGAGTGTGTCTGCTGAACTGGTGGTGTAAGAAAAATAAAGAACCCCAGGTGACAGAACAACTCTAGCCAGGTTTCCGTTCCATGTGGCTATAGCTGAATATAAATTCCAATACAAACCTCAAAACACTCGTTCTGTGGGGTATGCCATGGAAAAAGTCCCTTTAGAGAAATTGAGAAGTGCTAGTTTAGACATCGTAAAACTAGGGTGTTTTTTGTTTTTGTTTTTTTACTGCAGTGCTTCTCTGAGCATTGTGGCTCTCTAGGGGGAAAAGTAGGGGAGATGGAAAAGGGCTGCTTAAACTTCTTTAACCACAGAACTTTCTTTTTCCCTAGGACAACCATTGTGAGAACTTAGTGTTCTATCAAAGGCAGTCTGGGAAATGCTACAATAGATGACCTCTTCAGATTTCTTTCCTCCTGAACATTTCACCATTACCCGGCTAGAAGAAACCGAGCAGATAGCCAGGTCTATAAGCAGCCCTGGCACGTGACTTTAATGAGACATGAGTGAGAGCCAAAGAACTGAGGCCTGTGAGGTTGGTCAGGGAAGAGCAATGAACTAGGTAAATTAAACTCAGGGAGGTGCCAAGTCTTCTGAAATTTTGGAGTGCCCACTCCCCGATTCCCTTTCTGCTAAGTCGTGAGTCTGGCAGAGGCTGTGGCCCTCTGGGTCCACAGCTCCTGCCAAGTGGTCTCTCCTGCACAGCTCCAGCAGGCAGAGCTCTGACGAAACCACTCTTTGCTCTCACACCTTCAGGTGGAGGAGCACTAACAGCTTCCTGGTGCTGCTCCTTCCCGAGGGCGTCACCATCTCTCTACTCCCTCCTCTGTAAATAGCCTTCTCATTAAACTCTTATCCATCAAACCCTTTTGGGAGTGCCCACTGCTTCCTGCCTGGAGCCTGACTGACAGAGACAACAATACACACTCTTAGAGCAACCATGCTCCCACGATTTGCTCAAACAAGTCCCAATTTCATGATTTTTGTCTTTTAATTAAGGTGAATTATACAATGTAGAAATAAGCAGGATGCAGAGAGGAAAGCCACCCCCAACTTTAGTCCCCAGTGCAAGCACCATGCCGACCCGATAAGGGGTTCACTGCTGCTGAACTGAGAGTTAAGGTTCACGGACTGGGTCAAGGACAAAGGCCATATAACAAGGACAAGGGCCCTCAGGGCCAACACAGTGTATGTCACTTGGATTGGGCTCAGACCAGATTTCAAGGGAAGGAAGCTATCATAAAAAGTAAGGGACATGAAAGAGCTGAATCGACTGCATTTCAATAAGACACCAGAGAAGAAGTCAGCATGGCTTCATTGTCAAGTAAGAGAAAGCGAAGCAACTCCCCGTGGTGGGTACTTTCCCACCTCAGGCTGGGGTGTTCGCAAAAGGAACAGAGCAATGGCTGTGTATGAATGAAAATCAGAAGCGAAGGAGGACTTCATGGAGACAAGGCAGTGATGGTGGAGAGAGGGAAATTCTTTCACCCTGTGGCAATGAGAAGCACTTGACATTATCTGGTCCCATGTCCTTATCAAAAGGACAGCCTGTGGTCACTTTCTAGCACTTGCAAGAAATCCCAGTAGCTCTCAAGGAAGGGATGGGAGAAAGAAGGCTCCAGCAACTTGCTGTGTGGGAATAAGGCAGAGAGTTGCTGTTTGGTTTCTTTTAGGTTGGTGCAAAAGTAATCATGGTTTTTGCCATAACTTTTGGACCGACCTATATTACTATGACCCTATTTGGCATCTCCACAGGTATATCAAAATATGATCCCAACAAATCCACAAATTAGAAAAAAAAAGTCAAAAACAGTGATAACCATGTGCACATGAGATATAGATGTTTGGAGAACAGCCTATTTGGAGATGTCACATTTACCTGAAATTTTCCAGATGGACCTACAGCCAATAGGAGACAGCTTCCTGTTCACTCTTCAGCATAACTACTTACCAATGGTCAAAGGAGATGAACTAGGAGTCTGTGCCTAGTTTTTAAAATTAGCTTTGCTTAAACCAAAAAATATTTTAGATATCTAAAAAATATAAATAATAAAATAGGCTTGGTGCAGTGGCTCAAGCCTATAATCTCAGCACTTTGGGAGGCCGAGGTGGGCGGGTCACTCGATGTCAGGAGTTTGAGACCAGCCTGGCCAACATGGCAAAACCCCATCTCTAGCAAAAATACAAAAATTAGCCAGGTATAGTTGTGCTCGCCTGTAATCCCAGCTACTCAGGAGGCTGAGGTGGGAGAATCACTTGAACCCAGGAGGCAGAGGTTGCAGTGAAAGGAGGTCACGCTATTGCACTCCAGTCTGGGTGACAGAGTAAGACTCTGTCTCAAAAATAAAATAAACATTTGTATACCCACCCTTCGGTCTAAGAAATAAAATATTACAGATATAAATGGAGCCCCTACGTGCATCTCCCCTGGTCTGCCTTACTGCCTTTCCTACAAGGAGCCACTTCTCTGAATTTCATGGTTGTTCACAAACATAATTTTATGCTTTAATTATACATACAATATGTATACTTAATATTGTTTCCACTTCATATCGTTTGAGATTATATGTCACTAGTACCTGTCTTTAACAATGTCTAGCACCCTTTTTTTTTTTTTTGCTGTGTTCTATAGTATTCCACTGTAAGTATGTATGTATCCAATTATTTAACCAGTCTTCTGGTTGATAATAGGTATATGGGTTGCTTTTTAGCTCTTAAAAACCATGCTGTAGTGAATATTCCTGAACATACCTTCTTTCCATATGTATTAGACTTTGTCTGGACTTATCTAGGAGTGAAATTGCTGGGTCTTAGGGTAAGTGCATCTTCAGTTTTGCCAGATAGTGTTAAATTGCCCTTTGAAGTGTTCCTATCAGTTTAATTCCACCCTTAGTGAAGAGGAGTTATTTTTGGCTCCACATCCAGTATGATGAGCATGATTTTTTTTTTCTTTTTTTTGCCAATCTGATGAGTATAAAACAGTCTCCTTGTGATTTTAATTTATGTATTTCCCTGATTCCAAGTAAGGTTAAGCATCTTTTCATATGTTTATGATTCTATGGCATCATTTTAATGTTAGCATTATGTTTACATGCTTTAAAAAACTAAAGGATTTTTTATTTTGATCCTCCTTGGAAAACTTGCAGAGGAAAGAAGGGTTGAGGATGGAGGCAGAGGGAAGACTTCCTTTTGCATCCTGGCTATGAGACAGGGATTTTTTTTTTAAATAAGCCATAATATTAGAGATAAATCACATGAAGCAGAAATTCCAGCCATTCCTGGGCAATGTGGGGAATGCATTCTTTAGACCTTGTTGTCATTGTCTAGGAGCAGCTCTGAATGATTTCATCGTACCCTTCACCTGCAAGGCACATAGCTCTATGGGTATAGCAGATAGGCTGGAGGAACCATAGGAACCATTTGTCCATCTTCCTACTGCAAGAAGCACCATATACTGATCATATCAGAGGATGAAATGGCTCCTCTAATAACAGATACCTGGAAGGAGACTCCACAATGTCCTTCAACTCTCAAATACTCTGAAATGAGAAAGAGGCATCCTAAGGTATTTTTCAAGTATCTTTTACATGCTGAGCAAGACGGACTTAATTTCCATCCACTTTGAGCATCTCCCTCTTATAGCAATAATCTTCACTTCTAGATCCTTCTCCCATGACATTGCTGAGTACCTTGAGGACTCATCTATATGTCCCCTATCTCTGGCTCAAGGATGGTGGCAAAATAGATCAACTAGTTTGGAAATGCTTGAGAGTAGGGACCACATGTTATTCAACTTCAAAGTTTCAGGAGGCATTTGATTTATGTTTCTTAAGGGAAGGAAATTCTTCCACACTGAATTTTCTCTGAGCTTTAAGAACAGAGTAATGATAGAAATAAACAAGCCAATCTCTTTCAGGTTATAAAAGATACCTTAAAAATACCTTAGGGGCCGGGCGTGGTGGCTCACTCCTGTAATCCCAGCACTTTGGGAGGCCGAGGCGGGTGGATCACGAGGTCAGGAGATGGAGACCATCCTGGCCAACATGGTGAAACCCTGTCTCTACTAAAATACAAAAAAATTAACCAGGTGTGGCGGTGGGTGCCTGTAGTCTCAGCTACTCTAGAGGCTGAGGCAGGGAAATCACTTGAACCCAGGAGGTGGAGGTTGCAGTGACCTGAGATCACGCCACTGCACTCCAGCCTGGGCAACAGAGCAAGACTCTGTCTCAAAAAAAAAAAAAAAGTACCTTAGAATACGTCTTTCCCATGAAACCTTCCCTAACTTCCCCCAACTCAAAATGATCTTTCCTCATCCATGTGTTGCAGTAACACCATATAGTATAATACCTAGCATTCCAATGGAAAGAAAACTACGTGACAAATAATAATATTTATGGAGTACATACTATGTTCTAGGCACTGTTCTAAGTATTTTACATATATTAATTTTATCCTCATTTGGGAGTAGGTATCATTACCATCACCATTTTACAGATGAGGAAACTGAGGCTCGGTTTCCAAGACTACACTCCTAGCAAGTGGTGAAATTTGAATTTGGGTCCCACTAGTTTGACTCCCGGAATCTGCACTAGAAATCACCGCGCTATACCAAAACCTCTCCTGGAAACACACAAGCCCTTAGATGCTTCTTGCTGTCGTTCTGGTGAAAATGCAGCTGTGGGCTTAACAAGAAATTAATTATCCTTTGCATCCTTATCTTGGAAACCCACATCAAATCCTTAAGGCCTTGGAGGAATTTGCTGATTCCTTTCTTATTAATAAAAATTCCCAGTCACAGGGGTTTGCCTCATATGCAGTCACCTCACTTTAACAGACTGGAGCTCTAGAGGTGCGTGGGAATTTGGCTCACCAGACTTCACTCCACAACACCTGACTCAGCACACAGTGTCTCATACCAGGCAGCTTCCCAGATATTTGCTGAATGACCACAAGCATTAACAAATAAGACTTACACAGCACTTTGCAGTGCGCCAGGCACTTTTCATACACTTTACACCATTCCAGCTCACTTCGGTCTGGTACCACCAGTATTACTGTCATTTCCATTTCACACATGACTAAAACTGAGACTCGGAAATGCCCAGAAGCTCATCGAAGGCGGTGCAGCTAATTAGTGGAAGGCTGGAATTCAAACCGAAGTCCTGACACCAAGTCCCATGATACCACATCTTTTGTTACTAATTAAGTTGATCCCTTTTATTCTTTGTCCTTTGTATGTGTATGTGCGCATGCATGCATACACACACACACACAGAGAGAGAGAACTGATCTCTCTTTCTGGACCAGTGGAATAGGCATCGGCTCAGAAAAAAAGGAAAGAATCTAAACCAAGTTCTTGTTCATGGACTATGAATGAATGAGTGAGCTAGTGAGTGAGTAAATGAATACACACACGGATAATTGATAGATACAGTCAATAAGTATCCCCTGAGTGCTAACTCTGTGTCTGCCACCAGACACTGTAAACACTGCAGTGACTTAGGCACAGTTCTAGCCTTCTAGGAGTATCAAATCTGTTGACAGAAGAGTCTCAACAGCAACTGAATCTGAGAAAAGAAGCTCACCTTGTCAGCGCCCCATTTGAACAGGAAATGGTGTGGAAAGGGGAAGAAAACAGCCAGGCTCTGCCAGACTCTTCCCATAAACAGAGGAGGCTGGGGAGGATACCGCATCAGGCCAAACTCCAGACAGACAGTGCTCTGAAAGAGTTAAAAATAACCCACACAGCCCCACTGACCAGGACAGCAATGCCCACACAGACTTCCAGAAGGTGAGCATTGTCCCAGGCTGCCCAGGGCAGTCTCAGTCTGTTACTATTCCCTCCAGTGTCCCATCCAGTTAATGCGCCTTTCACTCTTGAGAGTCCTGGTTTAGAAAGTAAATTATATGGTCGCCTTTGCCTTCCAGGAAATTCATGACTCTCCAGCAGCCCCTGGGCAGGAAAACAATTTGGCTTCCCAAGGTCACTGAGTTGCTCATGTCTGCTCCTCTTTACAGGACTTCTCCTCACAGACCCCACCCCACAGCCTGCACAGGTTCTGGGGGGACAGCACCCAAGTCTGTGTCTGTGTTTCCTTCCAGTGTTAGCACTGAGGCTCAAGTGAGTCACCATGGGATCCAGTATGCATGAGCTTCAGATTCAGGCATCCCTGTTTTATATCCTGACCCTGACAGTTTCTGCTTCTAACATCACTCAAGTTTCCTCATCTGAGCCTCAGTCTCCTCATCTGTGAAAAGGGAGCGATACTCCCACGCCCCATCTCATGGGATTGCTGTGAGGATTTGGTGAAACAGTGTAAGTGAAAACGCCTGACACAGTGCCTGCTTCTTAGAGTACTACCTACCCCAGCAGACTTTCTAGAACATGTGAACTCTCAGCTAGAAAGAGCCTGGGAACTGTGAACGTCCCAGGAACCCCCGTATATCACTGTCAACCCTCTGCACTATTGAGTTGGAACAGCTTCTTCATCTGTCAAGAATATGCAAAACATGGCACAACTCCTTTATAAAACTTTGGCCATACCTCCTAAAGCTGGACATATGCATGCTGAATGCTCTCGCAATTCTACTCCCAGGAACATACCAAAAGAAATGCATTCATGTGTTCACCTAAAAGTGCACAAATGTTCACAGCAAGGCTACTCACAACAGCCCCAGACTTGACACCACCCAAATGCCCATCGACAGAAAAATGGAAAAAGTAAAGTGTATTATATTCACATAATGGACTACTACACAACAATGAGAATGAATGATCTACACAACAATATGCTGAGCAAATGAAGCTGACACAAATAAGCACCCACTGTATGATTCCATTTATATGAAGTGCAGGAAAAGGCCAAATTAATCTATAGTGCTAGAAGTCAGGATCATGGAAGGGTGGTAACCAGAGAGGTGCACGAGGGGGCTTCTTGGGCAGGGCTGGGGTGGTAGATGTTCAGTTTATGGAAATATATTGAGCTACATCCTCAAAAATTGTGTATCTTTTCTGATTTATGTTGGGCTTCAATAAAAAGACAAAATAAAAATTTTCAATGGAGAGTATATTTCTTTCTTTGGTAGAGAGCTGAGTGGACTAGGTAGGCAGTAGACAGCAAAAGGCACTGGGATGTATTATTTAATAAATGTTTGTTGAGCCCTAACTCTGTGCCAGACACTATGCAGGATGCTGGGGAAACAGCTAATGAGATGCAGTCTCTGTTCTCTACTATCTTCACCACCACCAGCACCATCATCATCTTCATCCTCACTAACATTTCTTAGGGCTTACTATGTGCCAGACATGATGTCAACGACTTTTCTTTTTTCTAACCAAGTAATGTATTAACTTTACCTCCAAAACAATCTGCTTTGCAGATGAGGAAACTAAGGCACAGAGAGATAAAGTAACTTGTGCAAGGTCACACAGCTAGCAAGAAGTGGAGCCAGAATGAGAATCCAGGCCATCTGAATCCAGGGCCTGTGCTCTGAAAAACAGCCTTATGCTGCCTCTAAGAGTTGAGAAACCTGGTCTGTTTATCAGCTGTCAGCCTCAGCTTCCATTTAGGCAGCCACAGACATCAATAACATTACCTCTGTTCAGGGCAGCGAGGATGGTAACTTATTGACTTTGTGTCTTGGAAGGGCCGAGCAGTTCCTAACTCTATCTCTGGGCAGCTGCTAGTGCAATGCTTCCTGGTGGGGAACAGTCTGATTAATACACTGACAGAGATTACACAAGAAATAGAGAGTTATAATGGCCGGATCCTTCTGCAGCCCAAAGTCCACAGAAACTCTGAATTTGTTTCAAAATAACTTCAGAGCTGCCTCTGGCACTGTGAAAATATTGACGTATCTCCCCACTGACCTGGAATTACTTTCTCCCCTCCCTGCCCTGGTCAAGGGAACGTGGAGGCAGGGGGCTGTGGTGTCTGGGAGGAAACAAGGAAGGGAGTGTTGACACTGACCCCCCAGGAATGTGGTCAGACATGAGCTGTGAGTCTGGATCCCAGAGTCTGGCAGATCAAGCATTCATCACACAGGCAAGCTTTGCTTTGGCATTCAGGATGGACAACGGGTGTACATAACCTGAAAGGCGGAATGTTCAAAGCACAGCACCAAAGACCGCCTGTGCTTGGGACAAAGGAGCAAGAAACAAACACCCATCGGGAGGAATCAGATTTGGCAGACAGCCATGCAGGCATGACATGAATAAGCACGCAGGCAGGATGGCAGCTCCCAGTGGGCCAGCAGGGTCCCTCGGGACCACCCCCTTCATACTGCAGAAGCACAGGTAAGGTAGAGAGGAATTCCCAAAGGTCAACTTGTCCAGCCATTTGTCTCCAGGCAGGTCGGCAACAAGGCCATCTCATTATGCTTCCACCGAGATACATCCACACCCCTCAGATTAGCATGGGGTTGGGGAACAAAAGCAAATTTGCCAATAAAAGTCAAGACATTCACTCAGTCTGCCCAGTTTTGATACAACTCTATTTGTAGAGAAATCAGTTGAGGGTCACCTAAAAACCACACAAAGCACAGGGGGGAAAATGTACTTTTTCATATCCTGACATAGCTACCAACAATTACCTAGAAAATAATGGACTCCTCTAAAACAATTTCATATGAAATTGCTAAAACTTGTAGCATTTTTCCAGGTGCTGTGCCAGGGACTTAACATGCATCTTCCCATTTAATTGTCTCAACAACCCCATGAGGAAGGAAATGTTATTATCTTCATTTGACAGATAAGAAAACTGAAGCCCAGACAAGGTTCATAACTTGTTGGGCAAGTTATTAAATGGCAAAGTAGGTAGGGTTTCTCCTTGGGAGGCAGACTCTGGGATGGAGTACAGTGGGCAGCAGGCTTGTTAGGAAGGGCTCCTCAAGTCCTCCAGGCAGGAGGGCTAGTTGGAGGCAGCACTGGGCAGACGGAGAAATGGAGCTGTGATGTAGCCTCAGCTAAGGCCTCCGCCAAACCCACAGGGAGCCCTGAAGCTGGCACGCCCTTTAGAATTGTCCCACATTGCGGCAGAGGGGCCAGGTAGTCACAGCTCCCCACCATCATTGGTTTCAGGGTGACCCAGGAGAGGAGCATGGGCAAGAGTGCCTGACACAGCAAGTCTCTTTAGCAGGGGCTGTTCCAAAAAGGCTAACCATGTTCAGCACTCCCTGCAGTTGGGGACTCAGTCCTCAAGGGGGTCAGAGAGCACAGCCCAGTGTCCACTACACAGGGATGTGGATCCAGCCAGGCAAGTTGAGTGCAGGGCCCACATGCTTGGCCACTATACTATGCTGCCTGATTTGCGCCATCAAAACTGTTCTCCAATCTCATTGATCAGCCTGCTATGTTTCCTGCATATTCAGTAGTTAACGAGGTCCAAGGAGGTAAGCCTAACTCTGATGAGCAGGAAGGGCAGTCACAGGGGCCTGATGCTTGATAGCTACCCCAGGCCCAGGAGACACAAGGAGGCCACGCACACCAGGTAGTCACACCCCAGGGTGGTCAGCAGGCTGTGTATATCCAGCACGCAGCCTGAGAGCCAAAGCAAAGCTTGCCTGGGTGATGGATGATGCTTGATCTAGCAGCTCAGGGACCCAAACTAGTGATCATCCAGAATGAAACCACACTTACTAGCTGACTGATGACAGAATGAACACCTCACCGGGAACAATGTGATCCCAAATATGTAAAGCTGTGTAAGTCTAGGCATAAAGACGTCAGAAAAAATAAAAATGAGTTACATCCAGTGTGGGGATGACCTTGACATATGGTCAAGGGAAAGAAAAGTATGCTACGGAGTAACATGTACTATGAGATTCCCTTTCAGTGAAAAACACTCAGGCAAAACACCTCCATCCTGTATACACCAGTAGGTATTTGTATGGACAAATGAAGTTACAGCAGGATATATTACTAGGCTATTAACGTTAATTACCAGGGTGTAGAGGGAGGTGAATACATTTCTACTTGTCTTTATGTATCTTTGCATGGTATTAATTCACTTGCTTAAGCAAGAAAGAATTACCTTTATAATATGGAAAAATCAAATGAAGAATATATTTTTAAAAATGACCTGCTTAGTGTCATGTGCATAGTGAAGCATATAGATAAGTAGTATTTCATTTCCTCTCCTCCTGTCCCTCTTAGGAGGCAGCTCCCAGTCGTTCATTTGGGGATGATTAAAAGAAATATTTAACTCAAGGTGAAGAGTTTTCTGTGCCCTCCCCTTCACCATCAGAATAGAACTTCATTTTTGCATTATTCCACATACGATACATGTCTGCCACCAAAATAAGTCTGCCACCAAAGCCTATAAAAATTATGCAACACATTCTTAGTCAAACAGCAAAACTGTGCATTATTTGTTTGCTGTTATTTGTGGCCATATTTCTATTACGGTGCTAATGAAACAGCCAAATCCCAATTCTCTTGGCACATACCAAACCAATTCCCAATTATCTTGGCACATATTCATGAAAAGCCTAAAGAAGCCAAAACCCAACTTTTCACCACATCTGCTGACAAGAAATCAAAGAGTTGGTTTTAAGTTTCTTCCATCTTTCCCTGTCCCTGGCTACCCCCTAAAAGTGTTCCGGAGGGCAGGAGCCACCAAAGGATGGGGAGATGAGGACACAAAGCATCCACATAGTCGATAAACTGGGTAGCTCCTGTCCCTCTGGTTATGGAGATTAGCTCTTGAAAGCCCATCCCACCTGGGCAAGTCCTACTCATTCCTCAAACTCAGACATGATTGCCTTGGATTAAGGGCCTAATTGACACGGTTTGGCTTCCAGGCATTGATTCTATAACACAATTTGACTTTTATGAGCTGCAAACACGTAGAAAGCATGAAGAAGACTTGGTCCTTCCTCAACGGTAATGCAGTGTGTTCAATGTGATAACAGAGTTGTGTGCTAGGTTCATGGGAATAAGGAGGAAAAGGGGGTTGGAATGAGCCTTGCAGAGGGAATTTGAGAAAAAAAAAGGGACACCTGAGCAGGCCTTGGAGCCTGAGTAGATCAGGAAGACCAGGATTGAGGCAAGGACTTCCAGGTGAAAACAACTATGTATACACGTGCACTGTTCTTGAGACTAGATTTGGTGCAATAAAACTTAAGTTAACCCTTGAGGACTGCTGGGGATTGCTGGTCGACACAGCAACTGGTCATACAAAAGCACCTCACTCACACCTCCTGGGGCCTGATCTGTGTGGTCTTAAAAAGACACCTTTGATCTCAGAAATCTCACATTAGTCTTTCTTCACACAAGCTTACTGACTGCTTATTTTTTCCTGCCTCATCCCTTGATCTACCTTGTGATATTGGATTTAGATTTTGACTTTTGTCTAATTAGTTCTCTATGTGGCTAATTGCTAGTAACTACAGCAACCACCATAGCTATAGCTAATGTTACTCTCCGCCAGGGGCTGACAACCCTCACAGTCATCCTATGAGGGAGGTATTTTATTATCATCCCCACTTTTCAGATGAGAAAACTGAGAATCAGAAAGGTGAAATAATTTGCAAGCTCTTTTAATAGGTAAGTGTTCCAGGAATCACACATAGGTTTATCTGATTCTAGAACCCATATTCTTAACGACCATGCAGTAATGACCTTCCCTAAGCTACTATACTTGCTCTGTTCAGGTCTGGGATCCACAGCGGGAGCCAGCAAACCTTTTCTGTGAAATGCTAGATGGTAAATGTTTTCAGCTTTGTAGGCCACGCAGTCTCTGTCCCATCTACTCGACTCTGCCATTGCAGCACGAAAGCAGCCATAGGCAAAGCACAAATGAACAGACATGGCTGTGTTCCAATAAAACTATCTATAAAACAAGATGACAAGCTGGGTTTCACTGTTGAAATTGACAACTTCTAATCTATGGTATCTTGTTCATTTGTTCATCTACCCAATGCTTATTGAGCACTTACCTTGTAGCTGGCACTGTCCTAGGCTCCAGGGATACAGGGAGAACTATACAAAGTCCGCACCCTCATAGGGCTTAAATCCTAGCAAAGTCTTGGCTGTTTCTTTTTCCCATGCCTGGTACCCTGGGTCCTAACTTTGGTGCTTTTCACTCCTCTTAGACCGGTGATTCTCAGCTTAGACTTCAGATTACCTGGGAAGCTTACAGAACTATGGACGCCTAGGTTCCATTCCCAGGGAGTCTAATTAAATTGATCTGGGGTGGGCCCAAGTACTGATACTTTTACAAGCTCCCCCAGGTGGTTCTAATGTGCAGCCAGGGTTGAGACCCACTGCTTGGGGAATAGTTTGTTTTCTGTTTATTCCGCTTACTTAATGTGTGAAATATGGTAAGTTTTTTAAGTCCTCAGAATTTGGGCTGTGAAATGTGGTTAATACCAATCTCATACGATTGTCAATGATGTTTAAATGAGACAATGTACCTTTCAAATGGTACAATATTACATAAAGTACTGCTGTCATTGTGACATCATTATTAGATTTTAATGTTAGGTACTGCCTCAATGATTTCTGTCCTCAGTTTTGACCTTGATTCTCAGGACAGTGTTTGAGCTTTTTAAACAAGCTCTATGGAGAGCTCACTAAATAGCCCAAATTCATGGGTGAGTGAGCTAGTGGCCTTTCCTTTATTCCAATAGAGGGTCACATGGGGCTGCCATTTGGTTGGCATGGGGAGCACTGTTCTGTGCCCCACTTTTGTATAAACGGTCTCCATCTCCAGGCTGAGATATCTGACCTCTGAGCACAGTTGTTAATCCTTGAATAAGTGGCTTATTTACTTTGACCTGTGGACAAATGTCTAAACCTATGTACTTTCATGAACTTAGAACTGGAGAGGGGAATGGCATTAACATTTTACTGAGCACTTTGCTAGCTTCTTCCCATATGTTATTCCATTTCATTTTCAGAACAACCCTAGGGAATGAGAATAGTTATTGTTCTCATTTAACAGATAAAGAAGACTCAGAGAGGTTAGCAAGCTTGTGACCTGGTGGTGCCAGAACTCAAATCTCTGTCTGCTTGATTCTAAAGCTCTTCCTTGGAACCATAGGATGTACCACAAATAATTCAGCCCCTCTTTGGCCAGGATTGAAAGAGACATCAAACTGCCTAAAGTTCATTTTTTTTACAGGTTCTTTTTTTTCGGAGGGGGAACCCAGAAAGAAACCCATAACACCTATTAATAACCAAAGTCTGATAAGTCTTGGCCAGTGCTAGCATAATGCTGCACAGGTTCCAAGAACAGGCACTTACTTCCTCCCCCCACAGCATCTTGACTGTGCAGTTTTAGAACCTCATAATGAAACAAAAAACAAACCAAAAAATGTGGAGAGAGTTGGAGAAATAGATGCTGCCAAGAGTGAGGAATTCACTGACCCCCGCTCTGGGCCATCTCAAGAGAAGCTGGCCACTGGTTGAGCCTCTTAAAAGCTTAAAAGTCATCCCAGGCCATGGTTAAAGAGGGAGCTTGAACAAAACAAAA
Source organism: Hylobates moloch (assembly GCF_009828535.3). Lineage (NCBI taxonomy): Eukaryota > Metazoa > Chordata > Mammalia > Primates > Hylobatidae > Hylobates > Hylobates moloch. Next base: position 38,330,965 of record NW_026652295.1, on the reverse strand, counting down.
ACAAATGTGATCTTCAAAGTCTTAAATGTCAACTTGAAGGATAACTTACAAGCTTTGAGATGGGCCAAGAGGACCTGCAGCTGCTCTCTAACATCAGATGCTCCTTTGTTCCTTTGGAGTAGTCACTCCCTTGGATAATGTATCAATCAGGGTTCAGGGGGCAGCCTCCCACCCCGTACCCACTGAAAATGTTTGCAATGACTAAAGCTTTCATTCTTTACAACCCATCAGATTCCCCCATTACTCTGACCTGAGCACCCTTGACAAGGAGTGGCTCCCTACCCGCTCTCTGACCTCACGCTTGTCCTTCAAGATTCAACTGGTCCTTGACCCTCCTGCCCTGCCCCCACCTCCCTACCAGACTTATACAACCTGCTCTTCTGTCCTTCTCCCTCCCTAGAGAGCACAAACACAAGAGTGATTTCTAGGCCAGACATCCAGGATCCCTGGTTTCTCCTCCCACCCCTCAGGATAATGGACCAGGGATGCTCATGGAAAATCTTCACTGGTCACCTTTTCTACAGGAGGGAAGTAAGGGTGATCGGAGCCCTAGAAACTCCACCTACTGGCCTTCAATCATGGAAAATGTGTAGCTAGATTTGGGGAGAGGTTCTTTTCAAGCAATACTGGCTCGTGATGGCTGAAAAACTGGAAAATAAAAATACAGCACTCCCTTTATTAAGGGTCTTACAACATTCTGAGCTCTGTTCTTAGTTCTTGTGCATAAACGTTGTTTTCATAATAACCTGGGGAGGGAAATACTATCCTTATTTTACAGATGAGGAAGCTGAAGCTCAGAAGGAATAAGTCATGTAGCCCACGTTACTAATTCGTATATAGGTCACAGTTCTCTCTCTCCAGGCAGCTGATCAGAAATCCGCACTCTTTCCATTGTGTCGGGCTGCCTCTCAAGTCCAGGACTGAATGACACAGGATCCTTGACACAGAGTCTCTGGCTGTTGAGATCTAGAGGGTCATCTGCTATCAAAGCCAAGGATATCCTTCAACTTGTTCTTTCTGTCAGCTGTGTTTGCCCTCTGGATCTTCAAGGATGTCTTGGAATGCATCCCATCTAATTAATCTAATCTCAGAGATGACCAAAGAGCTGCCAGAAGATTGAACTGATAGAATGAGCCATGAGAAGGCTTCAATGTCAGCCTAGGCATCCATGGCCTGGGAATTCACCCCAGCCATGGTGAAATGTCTCCTAGTACAAGCCCTGAAGCATCAGGACTCCACTGATCCCACACGTAGCACTCCCAGAAACCCCACACGTAGAAAGAGTTGAAAGCCCACTTCTTGCCCCTCACCTGTCCCTGAGGCGTCATATGCTGGGATAAGAGTATTTCTGGGAATCCTGCTCCGAGGGGTCCCTTCTGTCCCTGAGTAGTCTTCTATGTTTAAATAATGGAAATGAATGAGAACATTTAAACTTGTCACTGCCATTGGCTCTACTAAAATCAAATAAGAAAGCCCCATCTTTCATTATCTCTATGCCTTCTCTACTGCCTGTACTTACCCTTTATCTTCATTTTTTACACCTGGATCCAAAGCTATTTAGTAATGGGGAGTTTAACCTGTTTTGCATCAAAAAACTTTGGAGACAGTTGGGAAAGAAGACTGGGGAGAGAACATGTTCTCACAGCAAGCAGTAGTATTTCAACTTCCTCCACACTCACCAAAAGCAAAATCATTTACAGGCCTTCCTATTGGTCCTGCCTGCACAGCCTCCGCCTTCTTGAGCCCCTGAGTCTCTAAGTTCTAATGCCCAGGAGAATGTTCTCTCCTCTTTTTGTCCTGATGGGGGCACGAGTATTCCCTCAGCATCCGAGGCGCTGGAGGAAAAGCTCTGAAAACTCAGCTGGGAGTTAGGAGCCAGAGTTTGCAACTACCAGGGAGCAAGACAATAATAGCACAGTTGTTTGCATAAAGGAAGAAATGGGGGTTAGATGGAGTTCCCAGCACAGATGAAGAAATAGACCATTTATCCTCTCATGCCTAAGGCCATGGCCATCACCACACAGTCATATATGTGTAAATACACGCAGGCACGTGCATCTCATGGGGACCAGTGACTCCTGTTTACATGCACCCTTGTTTACATTGTCTATGAGATGATTTCCTCCTCTTCATTACACTTCAGTTGCCAACGTACTCCTGAAGTTAAATGAGTCTGTTTCTGACATTGCTGCCTGCTCCATCTTTTATGGGGCTTCCCTGGGGGTCAATTTATATAATTTCTAAAATCCTTCCTGAATCTTAACTTCCTGTGGGTCTGTTTTTACATCCAGATTTCCTCCCTATCCCTTCATTCTCTCATTTTTCTAGGACATAGGGAGAGTCCAGTAATCTTCCTCCCACCCAAACACTGTAGGTTGGCTTTATTGCAAAATACAAAACCAGAGACCTGGCTAGCTCAAAGCTGAAAATTCAGGCTGTCTGTGGTCACTCGTTTGTGGAACCCAGCTATTGACAGGCAGTGCCTGGCACTGTGCTACTCAGGGCTGATGGATCCATACAGCCCACTGCTACTTTTTTCCCCTACTCTCCGTAGAGCACACTTTCCGCCCTAGGCCCTAGGGAAAATCCATCCCCCGCTTCAGCTGGCTTTGCAAAGAAACTCAGGAAACTAACACCAAACTCAGAAGGGGGAAAACACAAGACTTTGAACTTTTTAAAGATGGGAAGCTGCTTTCATTCCCACATGGGCATCAAGGAAAACCTAAGAGGACTCTTTTCCGGAGAGGTGTGATTTTCCTCTAACCCTCCGAGAAACGTTCCAAATCCACTCCAAAACTGTGGAGAAGTGGCCGAGGCAGAGAGAGAAGAGTTAAATCAAGCCCAGACCTCAGCAATCTGTGTTCAATTTTGATAAAAATCTCTCTCCCTCTCCCCCACCGCCCCCCTTCCTCCACCCCACAACTCAGACACGTCTCTTTATGTTAGGAGCTTGCATCTTGTTTGGGGCACCACACGCGGCACTCCCAGAGAACCTGGCACGTACCTCACCGTGGCCATGTGGCAGAACCATCCATCCCACTCCCAAGCTACGGCTGGACACAGGGCCACAGCGTCCTGGCCATCACCACCACCTCCCCCTCTTCCTTCTCATGCTCTTCACAAAATTACCTGCCACCAGACCAAGTCCCTCATTCCCTGGTTAAGTCAGAGTCCCGACGCCTGGTAAGGTCAGGGCATGAGGTTGGTTTGCGACCGCAGGTGCTGAGAGCCCCAGAGTCCGGGGACCCCATTCCTGAGATGCTCCTTCCCCCGCCCAGGGTCCCACTGCCACCGAGAACAAGAACCTCACGGCTGCCCTGCCCGCTGGCCAGAGGCCAGGCCTGCAAGTGGGAGCTGGGGGCTTGTGAAGACTTCAGCCCAGCCAAGTGAATGTTCAAGCCGAACCCGGAAAAGCCACCACCAAAAAGTTGTCAGTTTTGCAGGGGTATCTTCTGTGTTTGTCCACTTGTGACAACCAGGAGTCAGGTTTCAAAGCCGCAAGAAAACATTTTTAAAAAGTTTTCCAAAGACATTTCCTATGTCCAGATGTGCCAGTACAGACACACGCAATCACACTCATACACACACACACACACACACACAGACACACACACACAGGCCCTGGGAGCCCACTCCGGGGTCGGCGGCTCCTGCAAACGCTTCGGAGAAACAAAACCGCCAGCCTGCGGAGCCGCTGCCTCCCCAAGCCCCGCGGGGCACGCTAAAGAAAGCAGAGGGGAGAGAAGTGTGGGAGCCCAGCGGAGAGGGCTCCCCGCGGCCCCGGGCCCAAGACGGGGAGCGCCAGGACCGGCCGCACTTACTCCGAGGACCCCAGGGCGCCCGCGCTCCCGCAGCCCGAGGTCCGGCGCCGCCGCCTGCGCTCCGCTCGCTCCTGCGTGCTCCGCGCTGTTCCCGGGAAGCCGCGGCTGCCGCCCCTCCAGGCCCGGCCTCGCGCCCGTCCGCCCGCCCCGCTCTGACGTCAGGCGTCTTGGAGCGGGATATTTATGGCAAGGATACTCTGAATTTTCCCTAGGTAGAGTTCTGATTGCAGTTTCTTGGGATTTGTAATTTTCACACTTTCAGACCGAACGGAGGCGGGGGGAGGGCGCCGCCGGCAGGGCGAGGCGTACAATGAGGGTAGCTGTTCCCCACTTTGGCAGGGAGCCTTCTCAGGGCCCCTTCTGTTTTGGAAACATGGAAGGGTCAAGGAGGCAAAAGTGGCCACCTGGGCGGCGGGTTTCTCCCCGGCCCCTCCTCTGGGCTACGGGCAAAAGGCCTGGTCTGAGGCCGGCTCGGAGGTGGAGGCCAAGGAATCCCCTGTCCCTTCCCAAAGTGTCCCTGCACTGGACAATGTGTCCCAAGGGGTGCTGGGCAAGACGGGAGCGAAATCAGGCACAACAGAACAGCTAATTAGGAGCCCTGGTCCACACCCTAACAACTTTTCCATTTCTTTTTTGGGAGTGTATATATATATTTTTTAAGTTTATTTTTATTAAATTATGTTCCACACTCCCTGCCTCTGTATAGCTTTTCCAACTCGGTGCCAGTCAATTCATCTTACTTCATTGCTTATATGCATAGTTTGAGCAGTTTACAATAGCTCTTATTCATACTTTTAAAATTTGCTTTTAGTTTTTTTTTTTTTTCTTTTTTTTAATGCGATTGTGGTCTGTCTACTTGACTGAACTAGCGATTGCTTTGGTCAAGAGCAATTGTCCTCTCTGGGATTGGCAACAGCCTCATGGGGAGTATTTGATCTTCTCTGTTTCCTATTTCCCCCAGCTCCCTCTGCAAGCAAATGGTGCCCCCACTGGGTGATGACCTGTATAGAGTTTTCTGGGTGTCCAGTGGTTGTTCTGGGTTAGTGGTTGTCTCTTTCTCCACCTAGCCAAAGGGGCTTAGGGAAATGGCTTGGTTTAAGGGCCACCCTTCCAGAGAAAAAAAGAGAATGTAATGCATGGTCTTCCAGAGGAGAAAAAAAAAAGAGAGAGAATGTAATGTGTTATCCTTCATGGTTCCCAAGGACTGGAGAATGTAATGAACTTAAAATGATACACGTGAGATGCAAAATACTTATATGGTTAGACAACGTAAGTGTTTAGGTATTCATCTCGCCATGAATGGCAGGGGGCACGGATAACTGCAAATCATCATTAAAACACAACTATAGTGAACTTTCCATTAGCCCAAACTGGTAGAGGCGGGGGTGTGTTTTAACCACAGTTACAGTGCAGCAGGGACTCAAGGACTTGGAATGTGTTTACCTCTTTGGCAGCAGCTGGCTAGAGCTGATTGCCAGAAGGAGCCAAGTCTTGGGGTTGGGCCTCTCGGTAGAGGCCACGCTGTTTTGACCCAAGCCACCGAGGGCCCTGCAGCAGGCAGCTGCTGTTTGGTCACTGTGGGATTGCTCTCCCTGGCATCACACCCCACTTTTACCTCCTTCCGTTCCCTCTCTCTTTTCAAGGCTCCACTGGCAAGGTGAGCTCTGTTCTTCAGCAGACCCTGCAAATAGGTTTCCAGAAGCCATTGACAAACCCGTTCTCCCTTGCCTTTCTCAACTAAAGAAGCTGTAAATCTACAATATTCGCCATCACAGACTCCCTGGTATCTCGCAATTGCTGTGAGACCCAGTTCTGACCAGTGAGATTGTAATGCAGAAGACAGAGGATGCCTTCCACAAACTCTCTTTAAGAGAAGGTCAGATTTGGCCAGGCATGGTGGCTCACACCTGTATTCCCAGCACTTTGGGAGGCCGAGGCGGGCGGATCACGAGGTCAGGAGATCGAGACCATCCTGGCTAACACGGTGAAACCCCGTTTCTACTAAAAAATACAAAAAAATTAGCCAGGCGTGGTGGCTGGCACCTGTAGTCCCAGCTACTTCGGAGGCTGAGGCAGGAGAATGGCATGAACCAGGGAGGCAGAGATTGCACCACTGCACTCCAGCCTGGGTGACAGAGCAAGACTCCACTCCGTCTCAAAAATAATAATAATAATAATAAAAGAGAAGGTCAGATTCATATAACATTCCCCTTGACATTCCCTAATCCTCCTTCCCTATTTCTTCTCTCCTGGAGCATTTATATGATGCCTGGAGATGCAGTATCCACCTTGCTACCTTGAGAACAAAAGCTACTCTCTTAAGGGTGGTGGAGCAGGAAGCTAAAAGGAGCCAAGGCCGTGGATACCATCCGTAAGTGGCTATACCTTCCTCTTTTTGTTAAGTGAGAAAAATAAACCCCTATGTGTTTAAGTTATATAATTGAGTTTTCTATTCTTTATAGGCAAATATAATCTTACCTACTATACTTTTATCAATCCACCTAAATATAATACTGGATAATTACTGAGCATTGGCTTACAGATATGATAATAATTTTTGCATGATGCCTTGCACTTTAACATAATTCTTTTTTTAATTTTCTTTTTTTGTTGTTTTTGTTTTTCGAGACAGAGTCTCACTCTGTCACCAGGCTGCAGTGCAGTGGCGCCATCTCAGCACACTGCAACCTCCACCTCCTGGGTTCAAGCGATTCTCCTGCCTCAGCCTCCCTAGTAGCTAGGACTACAGGCGCGCATCAACACACCCAGCTAATATTTGTATTTTTAGTGGAGACAAGGTTTCACCATGTTGGCCAGGATGGTCTTGATCTCTTGACCTGGTGATCTGCCTGCCTCGGCCTCCAAAGTGCTGGGATTACAGGCATGAGCAGTATCTATGAGAACCTGTCTATGAAATTGATACTGGGTAACTTCATTTCAGGCAAAGTGAGAGAAAGGATAAAATTAAAGATGAGATCGGATAAAAGAGGGAGTCAGAGAATTAAAGATAGGGCCAGGCAGAGGTTGCAGTGAGCCGTGGTCAGGCCACTGCACTCTAGCCAGGGTGACAGAGTGAGACCCTGTCTCAAAAACAAACCAGGCCGGGCATGATGGCTCACTCCTGTAATCTCAGCACTTTGGGAGGCTGAGGTGGGCACATCACTTGAGGTCAGGAGTTCGAGACCAGCCTAGCTGACATGGTGAAACCCCATCTCTACTAAAAAATAATAATAACAATACAAAAATTAGCCAGGCATGGTAGCACGTGCCTATAATCGCAGCTACTGGGGAGGCTGAGGCAGGAGAATCACTTGGGCCCAGGAGGCAGAGGTTGCAGTGAGCCAAGATTATACCCCTGCACTCCAGCCTGGGTGACAGAGAGAGACTCCATCTCAAAAAAATAAATAAATAAATAAATAAAAACACAAAAAAAGATAGGGCCAGAGACTCAGAGGTGGCAGGTTGGGGACATGACGAGGACAGAAACAGGGGAAGTGTGGCTGAGGAGCAAGCATTCTAGGTCTGGGAGTGAGGAGTCTCTCCACCCTTGCCCAAGTGTTTTGGAGGCAGGGTCTCTCTCTGTCACCCAGGCTGGAGTGCAGTGGCACGATGATAGCTCACTACAGCCTCGAACTACTGGGCTCAAGGGATTTTCCCACCTCAGCCTTCCCAGTAGCTGGGACTGCAGGTGCATGCCACTAGGCCTTGCTAATCTTTTTTTTTTTTTTTTTTTTTTTTTGTAGCGATGGAGTCTTGCTGTGTTTCCCAAGCTAATCTCAAATTCCTGGTCTCAAGCAAGTCTCTCAACTTGAGAGGCCAAAGCTCTGGGATTACAGGTGTGAGCCACTGCGCCTGGCCCCCAAGCATTCTTAATTAGGTTCTATTGGGATGAGGAGCAAGTGAAATTCATAAAATACGTGGCTCTCAGTGTGAGGAGCTGTTTTTGAGGTTGGCAAGCCCTGAAGACTCCATGAAGTAGTAGGGCCCGCTCGAAGATCATCCGATTCACTCCCTACCCCCAGCCCTGTCACTCACAGGGTCCTAATGTGGGAGTCTCTCCTATTCTCAAGATCCCCAAGAAAGGGGTTTCATCCTTCTTCACCTGCATATTCTAGGAATGTTCCCGGAACATACAGTGAGGCCCTGTGTAGCACACTACTCATCTGGAAAATTGTACCTGCTTGATGAAAGATTCTCAAATAGCACATTATGGTTGGCCTGGCTTCCAAAGCTCACTATATACTTCCAAGGCCCAGCCTATCGTGGTAAGAAGGAGGCTTCACAAAAGTCACTTGCTCACTCTCCAGGGGTAGAGATCCTAGTCTAGTACTGCATGGACCACGATAGCACTCCGTAAAGACTTTCTGAAGAATAAATGAAGGCCCCATGAATATGTCATCTAATCAATATGTGACTCTCTGCAAATAACGTATACCTTTCTCTGATTTACTGTTGTGGACTACAGCAAGTGTTTGAACCAAAGACCTTGGTTAAATCCCCAGCCCTGCCTCTCACTGCTGTGCGACCTCAGCATGGCAGGAAACTTTCTCAAGCTTAGTTTTTGTGATGGTTAACTTCATGTGTCAACTTGGCTGTGCCACAGTGCCCGATATTTGATCAAGCATTATTCTGGATACTTCTGTGAAGGTGGTTTTGGACGAGATTACTATTTAAATTGGTGGACTTTGAGTAAAGCTGATTACCCTCCATAATGTAGGTAGGCCTCATGCAATCAACTGAAATTCTTAATAGAACAAAGACTGACCCCACACCCCCCAAGAGGGAACTGTGGCAGCAGACTGCCTCAGGACTCCAACTGCAACGCTTCCCTGGGTCTCCAGCCTGCTGGTCTACCCCTGCTGGTCTACCTCCAGATTTTAGACTACCAGGCCTCCATAATTACATAAGCCAATTCTTTAAAATCAGTCTCTCTCTCTCTCTCAATATTCATATACTACATCCTGTTGGTTGTTTCTCTGAATCTCCTATTAGTAGGAGAATCCTAAAAAATACAGTGTTCTTCAACAACAACATGGGATGAAAATTATTCCACCCCGAAGTATTGTTGTAAAGTTCAAATGAAGCAAAATAAATGGAAAGCCTCTACCTCAATAAGTCCTTTTGAAACTCGGAAGGAAAATTATGCCTCAAAATTTCAAAGTCTTTTTCATCCTACCACTTACGTGGTCAGTATCAATCTGCTGGCTCTTAGACTCTGTTCAGGGAGGTGTCAAACTTTGTTATCAGGTGTGCTGTTAATTTCTAGAAGGCAGAAGCAACTTGTCCTGAACTGGACCCCATTCAGCACAGACACATCACACATCAGGTATTTTGATCATGAGCCTAATCCTGGGGCCTATCCAGCTTCTGTCACTTCTAGTAAGGGATACAACCTCCATTGTTCAGGACAGGACTCCTGGACTTCTATTATCTCACAGTAACTTCCAAGGATACAGCTAAAGAGAGAAAAAGCCCGTGGCTACCACAATTTCTTCCTGAAAGTATGTACTTATCAATAGAACATGAACTGCAGGTCCCAACAACTTGAAGATATTTTAGGTCCTCATTGTCATGTGGTAGAAATGACCCCAGAATATAGCATGAGAAAAACCTGGTTTCTAATTCCAGCTCTGGCTCTTGTAAGTAAGAGCATCATTTCACTTCTCTGCAAAATTCAGACTAATAGAAGGATCAATCCCATGGTGCGAGAGTAAGGATTAAATTGCAGAATATTTGTACCTTACAGATGACCACTGTTCTCATATGCCTTTTCTTCTCTTTGCCCTCTTTCCTACCTCTGTACCCACTCCCTCCACCCAACACACACAGCTCCTCTGTGAGTTAATTTTAAGAATGTACTCAACGTTAATGTCCAGGTTTCTGGCATCTAGCTCTCTGGAAACCTCTTTGCCTGGAGTTAAGAAATCTCCCCTGGCTCAGACATGAGCACAGCAGATAGGCAGCAATCAGAAAATTGCCCCCATAAAGGCCATCTCCTCCCAAGGAGCAGGACTGCATTTTTGAGACGCCTTCTCAGGTTGTTTGCAGCAGCTTTGAGGGTCGGCCCTGCTGCCTTGCCTACGTCAAAACCCCAAGTGTTTAACCACAAGACACACAATTCCAGGACATAGTGGCGGCGGCCCTCCACCCCCGCAGAGAGGCAGGCCATGCGTATGTCTAATCTGGCATGTGGCCTCCCTCAAAGGCCAGCAAGGCAACTCTGGCCCACTGCACCACACCTGGCCAAATTGAGAGGGACTATCGCACAGTGAGTAGAGTGCCAAAGTGGGTGGGAAATGGGGTGGAATTCTTTTCTGACCATCCCCCTGCCAATCTGTGATCAGAGCCCAAGGTCCCCAGTCTGCAAAGGCCATTCCTGCTAATAGCCACCACCACTTTTGTTATTTCTGGAGCCAGGGTACTTGCACTGTCATGATCACATACAAAACTTCCATTATACCCCATTTTCAGTAGCTCAAAATCCTTTGAAAAATAATGCTGAGGGCCAAGTATCTCAGTTAGCTTCAGGGTAAAATTATATTTTGGAATATTTAAAAGAAATAAGTTTCCCCAGGTGATCTATATTGGGGGTGATGATGGGTCTCACACACACACACGTACACACACACACAGACACACACAGACACACACAGACACATTTTTCTCCATCGAAAAATAGTTTGAGACTGCTTACAATGTTCAGGATGTGTGACTTTGAACTGGCATATGGATGCGTGTGCAACTGAGCAAAGACTCAGGGACATCAGGAGAAGCATGACACATTTCATCATTCAGTGGTTTTGTCTTTTAAAGGAAAATAGTTTAAAAATGGTAAAGTGATAATGTTAAGAATCTGTTCCTAATTACCACTCAGTAACTTGGCAATCTGTTTTATCCCATTCATTTCTTTCAGAAAGTTCTTAGCAACTCGTCTCTTAAGCTATGTGTACACAATCACACTCACAGATATAAAGAAAAAGAAAACTCACCCTGGTTGCCCTTCGAAAGAGCACAGGACATTTGCACATTTAATTTGCATACACATTCTTCTGTATGCCAAATATTTATAAGCACAGATTTTCACACACTGGCAGGTTTCACAAGCACCCAATAGGCTTGTCTGACTATTGCATGTCGGTGGTTTGGGACCCCAGTGTGGAGACCTTTCTTACTTTCTTTAAAAGAAGAAGTAAAGAAACCCTCCACTAACACTTTTGCTCATTCGGTCCTGCTAGGTGCCAGGCCCTTTCATAAAGCCTGGAGATATAAGATGAATAAGACGAGGTTCCTCTCCACAAGGAATTCATAGTCTAGTGGAGGGACTACGCCATTAAGCTTTACCACAATCAAGTTTTAAAAAAAGAAAAAACATAAAAACACATGCAACTTTCAGAATTCCCAAGATTAGGAGTAGATGAAAGACAATAACATGTTGTCTCCCTTACGCGAGTTTTCTGGATGAAGAAGAATATACCTTTCCTTTCCGCTGGTACCTTCCAGGCTAATATTTCCAAAATACCTCCTATAGAATGCTAATCCTTTGAAACAGTTTTCAAAAAAGGTAGGGAAGGGGTCCTCATGGTCAAATAATTTTATAAAATCTGTAGTCTATATGCCCTACTTGTAACTTCATAGTTCATATTAACATACTGAAGAATTTGAGAATTCCTATAGCAAAAGAGATCTGCCTACCTTTGCTTACCACAGTGTTTATTCCCCGAAGTTATTTTTTCCTAGGTCCCATTTTTCACGTAATATCTATGAATATCCCATAGCTTTAAGAAACAGTGTTTAGTCTGAAAGGGACCAGAAGAAGTCTCTAAAAATAAACACAAGTGTAATAGAATGCCAAATGGGAAGTTTTAATGGGGCAACAAGATACAATAGATAAGAAATTCTAAAATAATGTTTCGGAGTAAGAAGCAGATTTTCAAAAGGAAATATTTGGGAACCAGTTTTATGCCTTCAAAAATCCCTTCCTACAAGGAGTTTATAAAAAGAATTGGAAGTGTGGGGGTCGAGAAAGAATGTTATGAGGAGGATTTCTTTGAGAGAACTGTACTGAATTTTTTCCCCATTCCCACATTGAGGAGAGCTTCAGGGAGATGACTCAAGGACCTCACTAAGTGCTCCCTAAAGTTGGAAATTATGGACAGTGTTGGACTCCAGCCTGGAAATCTAGAAGACAAGAGACACAGATGGTGGATTGATTTGGTGGTGGATTAAAAAAGAGTAGTTGCTTTGTTGGGAAGGCTGGTACTCCTTGAGCTTGCCAGGACAAGGATTAATGCACGTTTCCTGAGGACCATATGTGGGCCACATGAAGAGAAAGTGAGCCAGGAACTATTTTCAAGATCTTTTCCAAAAGGACTACCTGAAAAAATTATGGGACCGTGATGTTGAGAGTTAGTGTGAAGTGGACCATTGAAAAACCCAGCCAAGTAAGAAAGAAGCAGCTAAAGGAAGAGAATACACAGCCAATGTCATAGGGGTTTCAGTTAGAAGGGCCCAACTGAATAGGCTCTCAAGAACCCACCAAAGAGCTCACAGAAGAAAGAGTCTAATAAAGCCATTTTACAAGTGTACCAGTCAAGTAACTACTTTCCTGTGGAAGGAAGAACTTTTAGCTATGGCTTAGGTAAGGAGATCAACAAAGCTTATACCCCCTAAAGCAACTATAAATCTAGATACAATTAACAAAAACAACCATTTCAGCACCCTGGAAATCAATCAAAGGCATATAATAATCTGAGAAGTATTTATACTTTAAAAACTGCTAAACTTTAGGTAAGAATAGTGGAAATCTTTGGTGTTCTAGCCTGTGACTGAGTCAAATTATTGGCTGACCACTATACTAGGCAGATACAAAGATGACCCTTAGAAAGGCAATCTTATCAATAAAAATTTGAATATTAAAAACAAAATTGAGCTGAGACATAATTGTTCACATGCTGCAGATTTCACTGACTCAGCCCAGGCAAGTTATAAAACAAATGAATGAAACAGCAACCTTCAGGGGGAGAAATATCAGAATCCAGAGCTGTCGTAACAGATTATCCCAAATGTCTAGTTTTCAACAAAAGAATTCCAAGACACACAAATAGTAAAGTGTGATTTATATGCAAAAAAAATTAAATCAATACAAACTGTCTTGAGTGTCCTCAAATGCTGGCTTTAGAAAACAAAGACTTACGCCGGGCACAGTGGCTCACACCTGTAATCCCAGCACTTTGGAGGTCGAGGCGGGTGGATCATGAGGTCAGGAGATTGAGACTATCCTGACTAAAATGGTGAAACCCCATATCTACTAAAAATACAAAAAATTAGCCAGGCATGGTGGCGGGTGCCTGTAGTCCCAGCTACTCAGGAGGCTGAGGCAGGAGAACGGTGTGAACCCGGGAGCTGGAGCTTGCAGTGAGCCGAGAGTGCGCCACTGCACTCCAACCTGGGTAACAGAGTGAGACTCCATCTCAAAACAAAACAAAACAAAACAAAACAAAACAAAACAAGACAAAAAACAAAGACGTCATAGCAGTTACTATAAATATGTTTAAAGAACTAAAGAAAGCAATGTTTAAAGAATGAAAACAAAGAGGAGCAATAATCAACAAGTAGAGATTCTAAATTAGGACACAGAAATTATTTTAAAAGAAACTAATAAAAATTATGGAGTTGAAAAATAGAGCTAAAATAAAATTTACTAAAGGGTCCCAGTAGAAAATTCAAGATGGCGAAAGACAGAATCATTGAACTTGAGGATGGATCAATAGAAATTACCAATCTGAAGAACAAGGAAGAAAAAAATGAAGAAAAATAAATGGACCATCACAGACCAGACCTGTGGAACAACATAAATTGTGCCAAAATATATGTAATGGGAGTCCCAGGAGATATCAAATAGAAAGAGGCAGTGAAAACATTTGAAGACATAGTGGCATAAAATTTCCAAAGTTTGATGAAAATCTTTAATCTACTGATCCAGGAAGCTCAACAAACTCTAAGTGGGATAAATAAAAAATTTAGACCTAGACATACCATGAACTCTTGAAAGACAAAGAGAAAATCTTGAAAGAAGCAAAAGAAAGATAATTCATCATGCACAAGAAGCATCAGTATGATTAATGGCTGACTTTTCATCTGAAACAATGGAGGCCAGAAGTCAGAGAAATGACATTCAAAGTGCTGAAAGGAAAATATTGTTAACCAATAATTCTATATCCAGCAAAAATGTTCTTCAAAAATTTAGGCAAAATACACCAAAACATAGCTAAAAATAAACATAAAACAAAATGGTACCCTTAAATTTTTATTTAATACACAAAGCAAGCAGTCAAGGAGGAATAGGAGACATGGGAAAAAATAGCAAAACGGCAAATGTAAATCCAACTATAAAAATAAGTACATTAAGTATAAATGGTCTAAAAAAACAAGAGGCAGAGATTTTTAGATTGTATTTTAAAAGCAGGAATCAATTATATGCCACCTGTGAGGAACATATCTCAGGTTCAAAGTCACAAGTAAGTTGAAAGCAAAAGAATAGAAAAAGATGTATAATGCAAACATATCCATAAGAGAACTGAAGTGGCTGTATTATTATCAAACAAAATAGACTTCAAAACTCAAAATAGTTTCAGAGACAAAGAAGGATATTTCACAATTTAAAAAAATGGTCAATACATCAAGAAGATGTAACAAATAACAGAATCCCCAAAATTCATAAAGTAAAAACTGATAGAATTGAAAGGAGAAATAGTGAATTCAACAATAGAAGTTGAAGAATTCAATATCTGACTCTCAATAATTGATCAAGTTCTAGACGATAAATCATCAAGGATTTAGAAGACTTGAACAATTCTATCACCAACTTGACACAACTAACATTTTGTGTATGTGTGTGTGTCCTCCTGTACACTATGCTTTGACTGTATCCCCTCCAAAATTCGGATGTTACCAAAGTGGTAGTATTAAGAGACAAGACATTTAAGAGGTAATTAGGCCATGAGGGATCCTCCCTCATGAAGGGGATTAAGGCCTTTATAAAGGAGGCCATATGCAACATTTGGCTAGCTTGCCCTTCACCTTCTGCCATGTGAAGGCATTTCTCCCTTTTAGTTCTCAGATAATCAAACCTTCTGGTACCTTGATCTTGGACTTCCCAGCCTTCAAAACTATGAGAAAATAAATTTCTCTTCTTTATAAATTACCTAATCTCAGGTATAGTCACATGCTGATAATGACATTTCAGTCAGCAATGGACTGCATATATGACAGTGGTCTCATAAAATTATAATACCATATTTTTGCTGTACACTTTCAATGTTTAGACTTGTTTAGATACACAAAAATTTTCATTTTATTACAATTGCCTACATTATTCAATACAGTAACATGCTGTACAGGTTTGTAGCCTAGGAGCAATAGGCTATACCATATAGCATAGGTGTATAGTAGGCTATACCACCTAGGTTTATATAAGTACATTCTAGGGTGTTGGCATAATGACAAAATCACCCAACGATGCATTTCTCAGAACATATCCTTGTCATTAAGTGATGTATGACTATATTCTGTTATAGCAGCACCAATGGATTGATGGGGGTGTGTGTGTGTGTGTGTGTGTGTGTGTATGTGTGTGTGTTTTGTGGCCTAGTATATGGTATTTCCTGAAGGATGTTTCAGATGTGCTTGAAAACCATATGTATTCTGTAGCCATTGGATGACCATTTTATCATTATGAAACATCTTCTTTGTCACTAATACTATTTCTAGTCTAGCACACCTGGAACATTCTTCAGGAGAAAAACCATATACTAGGTCATAAAACAGGTCTCAATAAATTTTAAAAGATTTGAATCATAAACTGACCACAAAGGAATTAAATTATAAAACAACAACAAAAAGAAATTTGGGAAATCTTCAATTATTTGGAAATTAAACAATACACTTCTAAATGTTCATGGATTAAAACACTCAATATTGTTACAATGCCATTTCTTCCCAGATTGATCTATAGACTCAGTGCACATCCTATAAAAATCTCAACAGAGTTTTTTGGTTGTTTTTGTGTTTTAGCAAAGAAAGAATTAGCAAATTTATTGAAAATTTATATAGAAATGCAAATGATACAGAATAAGGAAAATGAATTTGAAAATAAGGGACAAACTTGAAAGATTTATACTATGTGATTTCATAACTTACTATAAAGCCACAATAATCAACACAGTGTGGTGTTTGGCATATAAGAATGAGCATATAGAATCTACACATGATCTATATTATAGATCACTGGAACAGAATTAAAGTTTAGAAATAAAACTTTACATTTCTGTACAATTGATTTTTGACAGTTCTATTGGAAAATGATAGTTTTTCAACAACGAGTTCTGAGACTATTGGAAACCCACATGAAAAAAAATTAACTCAGATAGATCATAGTCTTAAATGAAAGAAATAAAACTATAAAACTTCTTAGGATAAAAACAGGAGAAAAATCTTTGTGACCTTGGACTTAGCAAAGAATTCTTAGATATGACACTAAAAGCACACTTCATAAAAGAAAAAATTAATAAACTAGACTTCATCAAAATTTAAAATTTTTCCATTTCATGAGACACTGAAAATGGAAAGACAATAAAAATAAAAAGGCAAGCCATATATGGATTAAATATTTTCAAATTATTTATCTGATAAAAGACTTGTATCCAGAAATATAAAGAACTCTTACAACTCAATAAGAAGACAAACAACCCAATTTGAAAATGGGTGAAAGGTTTGAATAGACATTTCACCAGAAAAGTTACACAAATGGCTAATAAGTATATGAAGAGATCCTCAACATCATTATCAGGGAAATGCAAATTAAAACAACAATAAGATACCTCTACACACCCACCAGAATGACTGCAATAAAAAGACAGACAATAATAAGTGTTGGTAAGGATATGGAGAAACTGGAACCTTCATACATTGCTAATGAAAATATAAAAACAGTTTGGATGTTTCTTAAAACCTTAAATACAAACTTATCATTTAACCCAGAAATTCCTCTTCTAGGAACAAACCGAAGAGACATAAAAAGAGATATCCACTCAAAAACATGTATGTGAATGTTCCTTAGAGCACTGTTCATAATAGCCAAAAACTGAAAATAATCTAAGTGTCTATCAGCTGGTGAACGAACAAATAAGACGTGGTATATCCATATAATAGAACATTATTTAGCAATAAAAAGCAAATTTCTGGTTAATTTTGTAGTGACAGGGTTTTGCCATGTTGCCCAGGCTAGTCTCCTGAGCTCATGTGGTTCATCCACCTTGACCTCCCTAAGTGCTGAGATTACAGGTTTGAGCCACTGTGCCTAGCTAGACATGGTCTACTGATGTTTGGTGAGCAGTACTAAGTTCCTGGAACAGAAAGGTGAAAAGTCTGCAAGGCTATATAATACAGTGGTTAAGACTAGGGATTCTAGAGTCAGACTGCACTAATGCCTAGACTGAAATGTAAGTCCCATCCTTTTTAAGATGTGTTAGTTGGGCATGTCACATATAACTTAACCTCTCCAAGAGGGGATAATAAAATTTATCTATTAATTATAACCACTAATAGGTATAATAGTTATCTAACAGTTACACCTACCTTATAAGATTGGTGTAAAGATCGAACAAATCAGCTGGGCGTGGTGGCTCACACCTGTAATCTTAGCACTTTGGGAGGCCGAGGAAGGTGGATCACTTGAGGTCAGGAGTTCAAGACAAGCCTGGCCAACATGGTGAAACCTCATCTCTACTAAAAATACAAAAAAATTAGTCAGGCGTGGTGGTGGGTGCCTGTAATCCTAGCTACTTGGGAGGCTGAGGCAGGAGAATCACTTGAACCTGTGAGGCAGAGGTTGCAGTGAGCCTAGCTCATGCCACTGCACTCCAGCCTGGGCAACAGAGCGAGACTCCATCTTAAAAAAAAAAAAAAAAAAAAAAAGATCAAATGAGTTACATGTGTAAGAACAGGGCTGAGGCACAAAGTGGGGACTCAACAAATGATTCGCTTTTCTTACAGATGACAAAAATGCACATGTCACTGGATTTGGATAGGAAGAGATTGTGCATGAGGCTCATGAGAGGACTGTCGATTCAATATGGAAGTCGGACTCTATATGCCTCTGACTTGAGGTACAGCAGAAGAGGAGCAAACCTAGCATGTGTTTAAGTGACCACTCTGCCATTTCAATCTGTGAGACCTGGGGCAAGTCATGCACCATCTCTGGGCCTCTGTTACCTCAGGTGTAAAACAATAGGGCTGATCTCCATGATTTCCTGGGCCTCTCCCATCTCTGACAGTCTAAGACTGTATGTTGACTCCGAACAGCCATTTGATGTGTGTCCCTCCCTCCCTGCAGCCATGAGAGCTCACCTATAATCCCAGCAGAGAGAGCATCAGCCAAATCTCTGCAGCTTTTTGCACCAGAAGTGTGTCCAGCAAAGACCTAAAAGGGGTTTTTAGTATTTAGTAAAGCCCTGGCAATAGTTCCCACGCATACAACAAAACTATTTTAAGCCCTGGCCTTTTGAAGAGTGGGTGGATTTTAAGACAAACTGACTAATGAGGTATATGTTAGCATTGCCACAAAAGCAAAACAGTCAGATTTCCCAACACAACGCCAAGTTTGGGCTTGGAATTTGGAGGATTAGATGGGAAGCCCCGTGGTCATTCCATTTCTCACACTCTACAGTCTTGGCTTTCTAGTCAAGCAGCATCTCATCAAGCCTAGTAAGGGGAGCCTCCAGGAGGGTCCCCATTGGGTGTGCAGGGGTGGGGGCAGTGACAGTCCCTCCTTTTACTCTCCAGGCCCTAAGTTAAGAGCAAAGACACCACAGACACTTAAACAATTAGGGAATAATTTAAAACAAATGTGTACTAGAGTCCACACAGTGCAAAGAATTGGTTTAATGTGCAGCGAATCAAGAGTCTTCCTAAAGCTGCTTCTTTCACTGGGGAAAAGAGACTCCTTCCCGCACTGAACACACCCAGGACTGGATAAATTCTTCCCCCTCCTCCCACCACCAAACACACACAGGCGCCTTATTATTTGATTTGCTGTCCCAAAGCAGCCTCTAGCCCAGTGGAACTGCCTTTGAACACAAATTCCCTGGTGCACCAGCTAAGTAAGTTTTGGCTGCATATAGCAAAAGATCCAAAATAACAGTAGCATAAATAAAATAGGCGAGTGCTTCTTGTTGAAATACAAGAAGTCCCTGGGTAGGGATTCCAAGGCTGTGGCATATAGGGTGTGAAAATGTACCAGGAGTAAGCAGGGAAGAAGCCACCCTGTTGGACCTTCCAGGGGCATGTTTCTACCCTCATGTAAGCAAGGAGGAGAGCATCTGCCCTAACCTGCCTGTTGACTTCCTTATCGGGCGGGTATCATTTTTCATTCATTCAACCTACAAAATATTTCCCGAGCCCCGAGCAGTCACTGTGTGCCAAGCGCTGTGCTAGGGCATAGTGTGACAAGGCAACTAAGGTCACACTCTCGTGAAGCCCACAGTCTAGTGGGGAAGATAGAAAAGAAATAAACAAATGAAATTAAAATTATAGTTAAGTGGTATGTAGGAAACAGCCAGACTACTGTGATAGAGAATAGCGGGGGTGACCTACTTTACACAGGGTGGTAAGGACACAGCTAGAATTCCACAGACAAGGGAGGGGAAAGACAAACATGGAGAACATGGAGAAGGTCTCAGGCCAGCCAGGATTCGGAAGCAGCAGACAGAAATGCTGGCAGACCTTCTGAGCATGGCTGCGACCAACCCAGTGGCCGCCGGCCACACTGTGCAAGGACCAGATGGACTGAAGTGAATGCACGTGGCACCTGTGCCAGGCCTTGCACAGTTCTGCTAAATCTGGGTGCAAGAGAGGTGAGGAGGCCTATTTAAGGCAACTGAGGCTCACTCAGGAGAGCTATAGTGACTGGTCTATATATAGCTTCATATCAAATAGCTATAGCTTCAGATCAAACAGTAAGAAAGAAGCAAAGCTGAGATTTGAAGTCAGGTCCTTGAAAACCAAGTGCAGGCCTTTGTACACACAGCAGCTCAACTGAGAAGAGAAAGCCGACCTATTTTTGGAGCATCCATTGGAGTTAGGGAGCTCAGGACACCCGCCTGGCCTGAAAAACTCAGTGCCCACGGAGAAACAACAGCCCTGCAGGGTCCACAACAGCCACAAAAGGATCGCATTACACTCCCCAGACCTAATTGCTTTACAGACTAACAGCACAATTTACAGTCCGCTTTGGGATAATGACGTCTCCCCCTCCAGTTCCGCTCTGTTCTGAGGGATTCCAGCATTTTCCTCAGAGACATTAGACAGAGGCCTGCATGAGTGAGGATCTCTGTACTCAAAGGCAACCATTGTGAAAGACCCCGAGGAGGGGCCTGTCCGGAGGAAGAGGAGCTAAGCGCTGTTGCAGGCTTGAGCTCAACTGAGGGGCCACCCCAGATAAATCTCGCCAGAGCTCATCTGGAAAGGACATGATGACATGGAGGTCAACCAGAAAGCCGACAAATTAACTGCCTTATGCTCATTCAAGTCTTTAAATAATCAAATAATTCAAACCAAGGTGGACAGTCTTAATCCCCAGAAATAGCTGGCTTTATAAATCACCCACAGAAAACTATTTCTTTATTTCCCCCAAGTCTCCCTTTTTAGTAGAAAGTAGTCATTTCTGAAAGATTAAGAGTAAGCCTTTCCAAACAAGTCAGATTGTCTTTCTGCGGTTATCACTTTAAAAAATAACACCTGAACTTCATAAAGGGTTCCTCCGTTTCTCTACAGAGTAGCATCTTCATCCGTTTCTAGGCCATGCCCTTTCCTTATAACAGGAAGGCCCCATGTTCTGAGTGCCATGATCTGATGTGTAGGAATGTCAATGTGAGCGTTCTTATCGTTCCATCTGAGTGTGTCCCCCAGTGTGTGTGTGAGATAATCAACAAAGTGACTGCCGGCGGGCTTCCCCGTTCTCTTTATTCCCCACATTTTTTCCTCAATTTCCCTTTGAAGCTAACAAAAAGTAAATACATGCTGGAAAAAACTGGGGGCATAAACAAACAAACAAACAAAAAACAAGTTGAAGCTGAGCTAGTATCATATTTGTCTATTCATGGAGTTTTCATCAATTGTTCAGTGGTCCGTGTTTCTAGTCAGGTTGGGCATGAAACTATCATTGGCCTTATAATGAGGTCAGATCACAGCCACTTAGAGGGCCAGAGCGCTGTCCGCTTTATTCTTAACCTTAAGTGTCCCTGGGGCACCTTTCCACTTTGCTGCTGAAGTGTGAGTCCATGGCAGAAATAATTCTGCTGGTTTGGTTTTATGAAACTTATTGGGCTATACACATATCTGTAGCAGCGGCCAACATCAGACAGTAATGTGACTAGAAGGCAGACTCAGGAGGGTGACGTGCCTGGTTTGAATCTCTTTGCTATGCCTTAGTAGCTATGTGGTTATGATCAAGTTACCTAACTTCTCTGTGCCTCCATTTCCTCCTCTGAAAAATGGAAATGATAGAAATGATGACAACATAACTCATATGCGCCACTGAGCATGGTACACAAAACACTAGCTGCATTGTTATAATAATTACTATCATCATCATTATCATCAATGTAAACAAGCCTGGAATTAATATCACTGAAGTATGCTCTTTAATAAAAATGGATTTCTTCCTTCAACAAAATCATGGATCCATAAATCACTGATTTATTATTTTCTACCTTTTCATCTGACAAACCCAGAAAATAAATAAACTCGCACATATAAATGAAACACCTCTGTAAACATGACGGTGGGAGGGAACAGTGGTGTGAATAATCCTACCTGGCAGATAATCAGGATTTGAATGTTCAGCATGTGTAACACCTGCTGCGTAAACAGAACCAGACATTCCTTACTGGTCTCTACAGTAAGATTAAGGGTGTGGCTCCAAAGGGCAGGGCAGTGTGAATAGGAGCTGAGCTCCTGTCGGTCCTGCTTCTGCCTCAGCAAGGGCACTTCTAGGACAGACCACCAACCCTCCAGGTCCTAACTGAGGGGGTGGGAGGATGGGATATTCAGGTCAGAGTCTGAGGGGTCAGTTCCAAACCCAGGACCCAGAGCTTGGGCAGCCAGAAAGGCCAGGTCAGAGACAAGAATCCAGGTAGGGTAGCTGGATCATGGCTGTGATCTGACCTCAATATAAGGCTGAGACAATGTCGAGGCTCCCAGATGGTCCCCTGGGTGCCCTTCCCACTGTGTAGGTGTGATTTCAGTTGCCTGCTTCTGTACTTCCTCTTTGGAGGCTTGTCTTCTGGTTACTGGAGCCACTTTGGCATCTCACACAAGAGCTGGAAGGTCTGCTTCTGGCCCTCTCCTCACCCTCAAAAGTCCTTAAGCCATGACTGTAGAGTAGGGAACATAGAAGTTTAGATCATTGGCCTCAGGTTGCAAGTTCTGAGGCAGGGCCCACACACCATGAGGCTGAATCCTTCCCCCACTGGACCTGCTGCACCTGAGTTGGCTCCTTGCTTCTTTTCCCCTACTTCCCTGCCCAGCCTCCCACTCCCTTATGGGTATCCCCAGGAGTAATTTCTTTTTCTTTTTCTTTTTTTGAGACAGAGTCTTACTCTGTTGCCCAGGCTGGAATGTGGTCGCTCGATCTTGGCTCACTGCAACCTCCACCTCCTGGGTTCAAGAGATTCTCCTGCCTCAGCCTCTCAAGTAGCTGAGATTACAGGCACATACCACCACACCTGGCTAATTTTTGTATTTTTAGTAGCGATGGGGTTTCACCATGTTGTCCAGGCTGGTCTGGAACTCCTGGCCTCAAGTGATCCGCCCGCCTCAGCCTCCCAAAGTGCTGGGATTACAGGTGTGAACCACCATGCCTGGCCCATAATTTCTCAATAAATTACTCGTACATAAGTTCTCAGGTCCGCTCCTGGGGAATGCTACCTAAGACACGAGTCAAGGCCAGAGCCTAGAGCCTGCGAAGCTTCTGAACTCACCCCGAAATTCTTTTCCCTTTAGCGAGATACAGAATCCACATTTCCCTTTCTACTTGTCTTTTGGAATTTGATCCCTTTTAGATAAACCAAGTCTCTTTCTTGCGTTTGCCCCATTCTGATCCTTGGCTTTTATTCTTCCTCAAACCTGTAGCACACAACAGTGGCACATGAGGTCCTGGGTCTGAGTGCGCCATCTCCCAAGGGTTCAGACAAACCTCCTGATTCCATGCTAGTGGGTGGAGCAGCTGCGGATGAGACAGTGGGTCCCAGTCTCACCAGCAGTACCCCTTTACACACTTTCTGTGATTAGTAGTTCAGCTTTGGCCATCGTTCTGCATCCACAGTTTAGCCTGATCAAATCATGGGTGAGAGTCCTTTCAGTATTGGAACTCCTGATTGGCCCACAGCTTGTTCCCTCACTCTAAGCATCTCAGTAAGGCGCCTTGGTGTATATCCAGGACCCACACCGAGGCCCTTGGAGGATAAAGCCCTGTTGAGTTTCCCACCAATCCTCCTTGCTGATGAGACCTTTGGAGAAGACAAGGAGGCCAAGAAAGTCCTCATTCTTGTGTTCTCTCTAGTATCTCATCTGTGTGTAGAGGGCAAACTGGGAACCCAAGCTTGGGAGAGAGAACAGAATTCAGCAGCTCCCACATCGGATGAAGCAAGTATTGTATCTCTTGGAAACCTAAGTGAGCAGTGAGGAACTGGGAAGGATACACACTGGGAGAAAAGGAGAAACTTGGCAGGGGCTCTGCTAGCCAGGTCCAATGCCATAAAGAAGTCCCAGCAAATCCAAAGTAGCCATAAATAGCCAATCAACACTTATGAACAGGACTGAATAGCATTATGATGTTCCGAGTTGATATAATTTTAGCCATAAGCAAAGAAACCTATTCTTTACTCAAAATGTGCAGTCTTAATATGGAAGAGGTAGGGTTCTTGTTGGTTGGTTGGTTGGTTTTGTTTTAGCTTTCTTGAAATACTGAAAACAGCTCGTCACTTTTGATGGACCCTTAGAGCCTGGAAATCTTAGGCAAAAGGCAACGGTTTCAAGGAGCGTTGCCATCCGTGATGATGTCTCCAGTGGGGGGCTTGAGGCAGGTCAAAATAGAGCTGGCTGCACTGATTTTTCCTAAGATAACCCCAACTCCAACCACTGACAGACCCCTGCTAAAATATGGGCTATTGTGAGGGTGGTGAGAAAGCCTAAAAGTAGCCTTCAGGAATCAGGGCCAGTCTACTCATCTCTTGGTTTCCAATGGTTCAGAGAGGTAAAAGGGTGGACTGCACTAGGGTCAGAAACAAATGTTTCCCCTGTCACCCTGGTCTCACCCAGAGAGACCAGGCCATTCCCCAACTCTCCAGCTGCATATTTGCTTTGGTGTTTCTCTCTGCAAAAAGGAAACAAATAAACATCAGCAAACCTACACTGTGGGTAGGCTAAGAGGCTCATTCCAAAATATCACAGGGAAGCAATAGTTAGGATTCCTCTCTCATATGTCCCAGTGTCCATACATGGCGCTTCTGTAGACAGCACAATGTGTCTGGAATCTCCAGACAGCAGACTCGGCTGGGCAGTTTTGGGTTGGGATATTTGGCTGCAACACCAATGGCTTCCCTCCACTGTACACTACTTGTTTCTTTTTATCTTGCTCCTAACTTTTTATGGGAATCTGCATGTAAGGCCAAAGTTATAATGCCAGCAAGCACACAGTGTATCCATGGGGAAATCATTATTCTTGTGTGTTTGAAGCGCTTGTTTGAGCCATCTTTAAATTATTTCTTTGGAAATAGGTCTGGCTTAAATGTGTTTATCCCTTTGCCTTTGTTCGTCCTTGTTTGCATTCACTGGGCATTAGTAACAGATGAGCGCAGTCAAATTAAGGTATTTAGCTCTTTGAGGCAGTGTCATTGCTTTCACATTTCTAGTCTAGATAAGATCAACAAGAACCAGGGAAGGATGCTGTGGCTAGAAGCCCAGGAAAAGTGAAGTTGGGTTTGACTGAAGATAGACAAATCACTATGGAGAAGCTTGAGGGTGTATCGTCATTTATGTAACTGAGTGTATGTGTGTGTAGACATGTATTCATTGTTAATATTAAACTATATTAATACACACACCTTTTTTTCTTTCTGAAATACGGAAGATACTGTGGGAGTCCCAAATCAGAAGTGGGGAAATGAGGGGATAATAAATAAGATGCTCAGAAACTTAAAATAAAAGCAGTATGGAAGTTCCAAGTTGGGCCTTCTCTAGTCCCTTTGTGAGCCTGAATAAGCCACCTTGCTTCTCTGAATAGTGGAAAATGTGGACCAGAACCAAGAGCTCCCCTGCCCCCACAATTTGGATTTTCCATGGTTCTAAAATACAGAGGGGTTAATGGTGGAAAGAATCCCTAGGTTGACCAGGCAGATCGGCTCTCCTGGAATCAGAAGGTGTGCTTCTGGAGAGGCAGGTGGTATGACATCATAGTTAATAGTGTGGGTTCCAGAGCTCGACAGCAGGGGTTCAAATCCAGGCTCTCCTACTTCCTAGCTATGCAACTTTCAGCCGGTTTTTAACTTCTCTATGCCTTCATAACCTCATATGTAAATTGGGACTGATAGTGATAGTGACCTCAGAGGGCTTAAAGGAGGAATAAGTAAGTTAATGTACATAACGCATCTACAATTCTACCTGCTCACATGGTAAGTGCTCAGTGGTTACTTTTTTTTTTTTTTTTTGAGACAGAGTCTCACTCTGTCACCCAGGCTAGAGTGCAGTTGTGCTATCTTGGCTCACTGCAACCTCCACTTCCTGGGTTCAAGCAATTCTCGTGCCTCAGCCTCCCAAGTAGCTGGTACTACATATGTGCACCACCACACCCCGCTAATTTTTGTACTCTTAGTAGAGACAGGGTTTCACCATGTTGGCCAGACTGGTCTCAAACCCTGGCCTCAAATGATCTGCCCACCTTCACCTCCCAAAGTGTTGTGATCACAGGCATAAGCCACTGTACCTGGCACACCTGGCCACAGTGGATACTTTTTATGTAAGTCTATATCCATACTTACATTTATGTGTGTATATATACATATATCGCTCTGGTGCGGTCTGAAGGTCTATCAGGGAGTGTGGCAGGGGGTGCCAGATCCCTCACAATAGCCTTTCTCCTTTAGGGAAAAAAATCCTTTCCCATAGAGGTAGAATTCAAAGCTCGGCAAGCTGATTCCAGAGCCTGGACTGCAGGGGTGTGCGGAGAGTTAATAGGCTATAAAGTTAGGAAAGCTAGTTAGGGGTCAAAGTATGAAGGACAAGTCTTGTCGTCTTGTCTGTGTCCCACAGATACCACGAAAGCCTGGGGAGCTTTAGAACAGGGGCGTGGCTCGATCCAGAACACTTAGGAAGGTCCAGGGTAGGGTGGAGGATGGATCATGGTGGCCAGAGGCTGTGGCAGGAAAGCTGATGAGGAGTTGTTTTCATCCTCCAAGCGAGTGATGAGGGAGACCTGGGCTAAGCGAGGTAACAGTGACAGTGAGGATGCTGATGAGGGTGTGATCTAAGCACTAGGGGATTCAGAGTGCTCTGAATTCCCTAACCTAGGAGAATTTTGGCAGTGGTCATGCCAATGACCAAGGTAGGGAATGAACCAGGGGAGGAATTTCTGAAGAGGAGAACATGTTAAGCTCAGTTTGGGATATTTAATGAGACACATTCAGTGGTTATAAAAAGGGGAGTCTGTTGCTCGGAAGAGCAATCCAGGCTGAACATAGAAATTGAGAGTGGAGGGAGGCGTATTCATTAAGGTGGAGGCCAAAGCCCTGGGAAGCCTCACAGAACAGAAGCCAGCATGGCAGGAAGCCAGCACGCAAGGCCTTCTGCCCATCTTCCAGTACATCCAAGGCATCAGACACCAACACTGGCAACTCCATTAGCTCCCAGATTTTCACAGTGTCCTAGTACGCTCTGTGGCTTCCCCTGAACTAAGCATGGGGACTGCCATCTAGCGCCATCTGCCATCTAGCGTCTTGGCTCCCTTACGAAGCCCTCCTAATCCCTGGACTAGGATACTATTACCAACCACTGACCACACTGCCCAGCCCTCCCTGTGATCTCCGTCCATGGTGGGCGGCCTCCTCTGCTCAGTTCTCATTCCCAGATGAGCCAGAGACTCTTTCAGAAGAGACCAGACTGGGGAAGACTCTTTGCCTTGATCTTCCAACCACTGAGAGGCCTCTCGTGCTGCACACAGATGCAGCCAGCTGTGCTGAATGGTATCTGAGGTCCAGGCGGGAGAGGAGGTCTCTTCAGTGTTCCTGGTCTTCTCTGTTCCTGTCAACTGAATCTCTACGAGGACATTTCTCAGCAAAGAAGTTTAATACAGCAATTGCTGTTACATTTTTACATCCAACCCAGTTCCCCTCATTTCCAATTTCTGTTTGTCTATCTTTTAACTCAAGGGTGGTGGGGAATTGGGGGTGGAGGGAGTACATGGGTAGGGAGGATTGTTAAGAGCACTGAAGATGTATTCCATGCTAAATTTTTTAAGTGGGAGAGGCCAGGAAAGGTTAAAACCTAACTGAGTTCTAAAACATGAGATGGATTTTCTCCGGCTGCTCCATCGTCTGTACTGACAGGCTGTGTTCTCCTGTGTCCCAGAAAGGCCAGTGAGCAGCACTTTCACAATCCATCGGTCTTTGAGGTGCTTTTATGTGAAGCTGCCCTCCCTCTACAGTAAGAGCATAGCAAAACAGAAGGCTTCAGAGTACAGCAAGAACTACTTGGGTCACACATAAGAAAGAACTTCTTGGCAGTGAGAACCATTGGGAGAAAATACTAGAAACTATTTATCTGAGGTAGTTTAGATGTAGTTTCATTGGAAGGCAAAAGAACAAATAAGGCAAGAGTTTCTTTCCAGACCTAGTAATGCATACCCAAGAAGAAAGTTAAATATCCCTAAATTCTGGGGGAAGATTAGTTGGTGTGGCAGCATGGTGAAATGGCTGATGCCTGCATGGGTTTTGGAGTCCAAGAAACATAATGTTACATCCAACTTCAGCACTTGTTAACTGGGTGGCTTTGCCTAAGTGGAAATAACCCCATCAAGCCTGGACTTTCTAGTCCAGAGATTAGATCAAATAGGGATCAAAGTGAACTGACAGGATTATTTTACCTACCAGAGAAAACATATGTAAAGCAATCCACACATAGTAGGTACTCAATTTTTTAAAACTTAGACTGCGTTTTCCATTTATTTCTCCTTTTCTCTGCACAAAATAGAGCCCCAAAGTGCTTAGCTCTGGTTTCTATTACAGCTGAAAATGCATTCAGATCTGACTGGGAGTGAGCACAGATTCTCAGGGTGAAAAACAAACTCCATTGTCTGCTTGTTTATAATTAGTGACATATAAGACATTACATCGAGGACTGGCTGTGACTGGTGAGGGAAACAAAGCTGTGGCACTTCTCCAAAGCCTCTGTGAAGTGTCTAGTTTGTGTTCTGGTTTAAGCTGCAGAGTCTTTATGACACCAACATCCATGGCTTACTGTCATGGGAGCATGGTCCAGAGCCCAATGAAAATGCCCAAATGACCCATGGGGAACATAAGGAGGGAGAATTTCACATCAAAGTAGAGTTAAAGGCAATCTTTCACGTTTTCATTATGTCTCCAGTGTTTACCATATTGCTTCTCTTATACACAACTTCCATTCCCTCTATTGGCCCAGAAGCAGATTTTTTAAACTCTCTATCTTGGAGCCCTCTCAACAGCCAAGGTAATGATGTTGCCATTGTGTTTGTGAACTCAAGGGAACAAGAATGGCAGGACAGCATCTCCTGATAAAGTGTTGTATTTGGTGAATGGAAAGGACCTACCACCTTCAGGTCTTTCCAGAGCAGAAGGATCCATTTGCACTATCTCGTCTGCACCATCACTGGAACTCTGTGTAAGATGGCTGGCAGGGTGGGCATCCTTCATGATCATGGACAGATGGGGTAAGCAGTCTTCACGGCCCAAGACCCTTCAGCCACACACTCAGTGCAGCAATGTGCCTAGCTAACCGCTTGGTACATATGTCTCTGAGTGAGTTCTTGGGACCATTTTGACTACTAAGTGTCATGTCTTTGTAATTTTTGTTCTTGTCCTGTTCTAGAAGGATCTCAGAAATCTCAAAGATGAAAGCAGCCAGATTCTTCTCTTATTATATATATATATATATAATATATATATATTATACTTTAAGTTCTAGGGTACATGTGCACAATGTGCAGGTTTCTTACCTATGTATACATGTGCCTGTTGGTGTGCTGCACTCATTAACTCGTCATTTACATTAGGTATATCTCCTAATGCTATCCCTTTCCCCTCCCCCAACCCCACAACAGGCCCCAGTGTGTGATGTTCCCCTTCCTGTGTCCAAGTGTTCTCATTGTTCAATTCCCACCTATAAGTGAGAACAGGCGGTGTTTGGTTTTTTGTCCTTGTGATAGTTTGCTGAGAATGATGGTTTCCAGCTTCATCCATGTCCCTACAAAGGACATGAACTCATCATTTTTTATGGCTGCATAGTATTCCATGGTGTATATGTGCCACATTTTCTTAATCCAGTCTATCATTGTTGGACATTTGGGTTGGTTTCAAGTCTTTGCTATTGTGAGTAGTGCCACAATAAACATACATGTGCGTGTATCTTTATAGCAGCATGATTTATATTCCTTTGGGTATATACCCAGTAATGGGATTGCTGGGTCAAATGGTATTTGTACTTCTAGATCCCTGAGGAATCACCACACTGTCTTCCACAATGGTTGAACTAGTTTACAGTCCCACCAACAGTGTAAAAGTGTTCCTATTTCTCCACATCCTCTCCAGCACCTGCTATTTCCTGACTTTTTAATGATACTTTAAAGTTCATATGGAACCAAAAAAGAGCCCGCATTGCCAAGTCAATCCTAAGCCAAAAGAACAAAGCTGGAGGCATCATGCTACCTGACTTCAAACTATACTACGAGGCTACAGTAACCAAAACAGCATGGTACTGGTACCAAAACAGAGATATAGACCAATGGAACAGAGCAGAGCCCTCAGAAATAATACCACACATCTACAACTATCTGGTCTTTGACAAACCTGACAAAAACAAGAAATGAGGAAAGGATTCCCTATTTAACAAATGGTGCTGGGAAAACTGGCTAGCCATATGTAGAAAGCTGAAACTGGATCCCTTCCTTACACCTTATACAAAAATTAATTCAAGATGGATTAAAGACTTAAATGTCAGACCTAAAACCATAAAAACCCTAGAAGAAAACCTAGGCAATACCATTCAGGACATAGGCATGGGCAAGTACTTCATGTCTAAAACACCAAAAGCAATGGCAACAAAAACCAAAATTGACAAATGGGATCTAATTAAACTAAAGAGCTTCTGCACAGCAAAAGAAACTACCATCAGAGTTAACAGGCAACCTACAGAATGGGAGAAAAATTTTGCAATCTAATCTGACAAAGGACTCAGATCCAGAATCTACAAAGAACTCAAACAAACTTACAAGAAAAAAACAAATAACCCCATCAACAAGTGGGCAAAGGATATGAACAGACACTTCATGCAGCCAACAGACACATGAAAAAATGATCATCATCACTGGCCATCAGACGAATGCAAATCAAAACTACAATGAGATATCATCTCACACCAGTCAGATTCTTCTCTTAGATCACAGACTCCACACAAAAAAATCTCCAGTTGGTATTAAAATTTCCCCTATCAATTAAAAATGAAATGGGATGATGAACAGATCTGGAGGGCCAAATGGAAGCCATCTATCACAGTCACTGAATAGAAATATGTTCTACCACCACCTGTCTGGTGCTTGGTAATCTTTCTACATCATGAGTGAAATAAACCCACTGAAGTTTGGTCTGTTACAGAGCTGACTCCATTGGTTTTGGGAAACGGGTCAGAAAGAACCTCATCCACCATAAGATAATTAACACCACCATCAGGTAGTTTTCTTAGGTTTCGGTGAACTTCTTAACATGACCCAATTTGGATATCTGATTACCAAAGACTAAACCAAATGTTAGCATTAAAATTTGGTGTCATGTTTATGCATTTAGTGTAAAGGTAGTGCCTGACCTGTATTTGAATTTGCCAGAGAAAGATCAGGTCTGATATTTCATGCGCAGTAGGAGGTTCAAGGGACCTGAATCACGGTAATGAAGTAAAAAGCCGCTAAACAGTTCCCTGGTGATGAGTTAATTAGATTTCACCAAAGATTTTGCCACACTGTGGAAAAGAATTTACATATGGGAGACTTTGGCTTGTTGCCTCTACAGTTTGTCTCTTTCTCCTTTGAAGCAAAGTATTTCCTACAGGGTGACTTTTTAAAACTGACCATTTAATTTGGGGAAACAACTTTTTTGTATAAAGGGAAAACTCAACTTCATGTGCTTTCCTCCAGCTCCTCTGACTTTTTGAGATTATGTATTTTGCTGTTGGGGAACTTTTCCCTCGTCAGTTATACAATAAAGTCTTTGTTGTTCAGCATTCTATTAACCACAACCCTCCAGTAACCAGCACATCTGTAAATCTCTAGTACAATAATTGTTGTTCATAATCATGACCCAGGGGCTCTGCGTGGTCTCAAATGCCTTCTGAACCATCAAAGAGAACATACTGAAATGAGCTTGCATTCCCAGAGCACACATCAACCAACCACAGAGGGCAGGAGTCCAGAAAGTGCTAGGTAGAAGAAGAACTACAATAGGAATTTTGAATTTGCCACAGGTACTTCATCCTGTGGATAAAGAACACCTACAATACACTGGTTAGACCTTTCTCCTGTTTCTGTGCGTTTCTTTGTGCACTATGTAGACTCAACCAAAATATTAATGCTTGTGCTCAACTTTTGAAAGCACACAGCTGTAAAGGCAGATGTCAGTGTACCCAATTAAATCAAGGCTGTTTGTGCCTAATTTGTATTATCCATTGACAAATTAGAGGTAGTTAAAAAGCTTTTAAAATTTGAAAGTTTCTGAGCTTAAGAGTGGGTGGGATGTACCCTCTCTACTTGGCTGCTCCTACACCATAATTCCCATCTGCTGACCACAGAGCAGCAAATTCATAGGCCATTTGCAGGCCTTGGGATGGACAAAACCAAGCATCACATGGAATGCTCTGTGTACATGAGAAAATGAAGAAGGTAATCAGGAAAAAGAGATTGGAGTTGAGAGGTGCAGTTTTATCACCAGGCTGATCAGGAGTCCCAGATCAAGCTCACTTGTTACATATAACACTGCAGGAGAAAGATTAGAGAGTATGCTTCTTCAACATGAGGTGAATTTCATCCTGGAGGAAAATCAACTAATTCAGCCCAACGTAAGGTTTAAATATAAGTTAGGTTTAACTATCATCAAGGACTGGGATTGACAATGTATAACTGGTTGATTTGCAGATGAGGAAAAATCAGTCAGATTAGGGAAGATTCTGTGCATAGTTACCAGGAATGTCTGTTCATAGCAAAACAGAACATATTTTATATTAAACAACAACAACCAAAGCAGGATGTCATGATTTCTACAGATGCAGATAAGCCAATCAGTAGAAGGAAGTTTTCAAGTGTTTATGGTACAGTTGCCCTTCTTCTCTCTACCTTCCTTCCCCTAACCAGTTCCAGTCTTGTTTCTATATAAAATTATAACTTTCCTTGATTCACCAGTTAACATTTCATAAAGATATGCTGCTGAGATAAGTGAGAAAATGCATGTTTTCAATGATAGACCTTTGTTTCTGGTATGTGATCTAAAAAGCGTATTTTCTATAGGCACCATACTTCCTGCAGTTGAGCATCATACCTGACTCTGGTCCTACCAGAAGACAACAGCCTATCATGGGTTATGGCCATCCTTGCATCTTCCAAAATCCATATTTTCTACCCAAATACCCTACATCACCCCAGTGGTCTACCTAGCACCTAGGATGCTACTGGCATTTGGGCTGGAGCAATTCTCCCCAAGAATGTGGCATGCTTGGGTATTTAGCATCCCTGACCTCTCTCCACTAAATGCCATAGCACTCTTACCACCACCAAAAGTCTTGAGGATGACCACATTTGCAAGAACTCCCTAGGAGGGTACTTCTGTCTTCCTCAATGAAAACCATGGGCTGCAAAGCAGCAATAGGGAAGCCATTTGCAACCAGGACAGGGCCTGGCAACTGGCTCTGCCTTTCTGGCCCCAACTTTTCTGGGCCACTCATCTCTCTTCCCTTTACCTAAAGCCACAAACTTACAGTGTCATCAGCAATATAAAGATTATGCAAAAAGGCTTTGTTTTTGCACAGATGTTTAATTTTTAAAGATCCATGGTATCACAGGAAGTCTGATTAGCGTTAGTATAATCGTTCCAGCTCCTTTTCTTCTGTCCCCTGGAATTTCTCTGAATCAACTTTCTGTTGCACTATCTCTGAACTTCTACCTGAACTTGGTCCCAAGCTGTCTCAGCATCACTGGCTTTGCCTCTAGATAGAACTCTCTCTGCTTACCCTGACTTCATTCTCTTCCCCAAAACCATCCACTGCCATCCTCACCTTCTCAGACTATGGTAGAAAGTCTCCAAAGAGTACTGCCATCGCTTCCTCTCCTTTTCATGTGTGCATGCTACTCCATCAAGATGAGGGAACTATTTCTCCTCCCTTTGAATCTGGGCTGGCCTTGTATCTTGCTTTGACCAATAGAATGTGATAGAAGTGACAATTGAAAACTTCTGAGACAAAGTTGTGTCTGTTTTCTCCCTTTTCAAATACCCACTGCCACGTAAGAAGATGGACTACTCTGAGACCACCATGCTATAAGAAAGCCCAAGCCAACCACACGGAGAGGCACATGAAGGAGCACTAATTCAACAGCCATGTGAGCAAAGCCTTCTTGGTTCTTCCAACCCAAGCCAGCCACCACCTGAATATAGTCAAGCGTCCCCAGCTGACAAAAATGGAGCAGAAAATTGCTCAATTAAATCCAAAATTGGAGAGATAACAAAATGTTGTTGTTTTAAGCCACTAAGTTTTGTGGAAACTTGTTATGCAGCAGTAAAGGTAAAGAAGAAGTCTCTTGCCCAGGATGAATTTGTGGCTGTGCTCTAAATTTCTTTCCTTTTTTATTTTTTATTTTTTTTTTTTGAGACGAAGTCTCGCTCTGTCGCCCAGACTAGAATGTAATGGAATGATCTTGGCTCACTGCAACCTCCGCCTCCCAGGGTTCAAGCAATTCTCCTGCCTCAGCCTCCCGAGTATCTGGGATTACAGGTATCCACCACCACACCCAGCTAATTTTTGTATTTTTAGTAGATACAGGGTTTCACCATCTTGGTCAGGCTGGTCTCAAACTCCTGACCTCAGGTGATCCACCAGCCTTGGCCTCCCAAAGTGCTGGGATTACAGGCATGAGCCACCATGCCTGGCCCTAAATTTCTTAATTGGGCAGGACTCTCTTAAACAGATAGAAAGTGAATGTGATGGGTTCCTAACTCACACCAGGAAAGGAGGAGAGGCCTTTCTGCCGCTACTACAGCTGTGGTGCCAGCCCTCATTCATTGGCATATCTGAAAACTCTTTTCAGTAGGATTCCATTTATTTGAAACATTTTGTACACAACAGAGACCTCAGAAATAATACCACACATCTACAACCATGTGATCTTTGACAAACCTGACTAAAACAAGCAATGAGGAAAGGATCTCCTATTCAGTAAATGGTTCTGGGAAAACTGGCTAGCCATATGCAGAAAACTGAAACTGGACCCCTTCCTTACACCTTATACAAAAATTAACTCAAGATGGATTAAAGACTTAAGTGGAAAACCCAAAACCATAAAAACCCTAGAAGAAAACCTAGGCAATACCATTCAGGACATAGACATGGGCAAAGACTTCATGACAAAAATGCCAAAAACAATTGCAACAAAAGCCAAAATTGACAAATGAGATCTAATTAAAAACTAAAGAGCTTCTGCTCAGCAAAAGAAACTATCATCAGAGTGAACAGGCAACCTATGGAATGGGAGAAAATTTTTGCAATCTATCCATCTGAAAAAGGTCTAATATCCAGAATTTACAATGATCTTATACATTTACAAGAAAAAAAAAAACAACCCCATCAAAAAGTGGGCAAAAGATATGAACAGACACTTCTCAAAAGAAGACATTTGCGCAGCCAACAAACATATGAAAAAAGCTCAGCATCACTGATTATCAGATAAATGCAAATTAAAATCACAATGAGATACCACCTCATACTAGTCAGAATGGCGATTATTAAAAAGTCAGGAAACAATAGATTCTGGTGAGGTTGTGGAGAAATAGGAATGCTTTTACACTGTTGGTGGGAATGTAAATTAGTTCAACCATTGTGGAAGACAGTGTGGCGATTCCTCAAGGATCTAGAACCACAAATACTATTTGACCCTGCAATCCCATTACTGGGTATATACCCGAAGGAATATAAATCATTCTACCATAAAGACACATGCATGCCACACGTATGCTTATTGCAGCACTATTTACAATAGCAAAGACATAGAACCAGCCCAAATGCCCATCAATGATAGACTGGATAAAGAAAATGTGGTACAGCTGGGCGCGTTGGCTCATGCCTGTAATCCCAGAACTTTGGGAGGCCGAGGTGGGCGGATCATGAGATCAGGAGTTCAAGACCAGCCTGACCAACATGGTGAAACCCCATCTCTACTAAAAATACAAAAATTAGCTGGGCCTGGTGGCTCATGCCTGTAATTCCAGCTACTCAGGAGGCTGAGGCAGGACAATCGCTTGAGCCTGGTAGGCGGAGGTTGCAGTGAGCCGAGATCGCACCGTTGCACTCCAGCCTGGGCGACAGAGTGAGACTCTGTCTCAAAAAAAAAAAAGAAAGAAAGAAAGAAAA
The DNA here is from genome assembly GCF_009828535.3 of Hylobates moloch. Classification (NCBI taxonomy): domain Eukaryota; kingdom Metazoa; phylum Chordata; class Mammalia; order Primates; family Hylobatidae; genus Hylobates; species Hylobates moloch. The sequence continues at coordinate 38,295,185 of NW_026652295.1, read as the reverse complement.
TGTGGTACATATACACCATGGAATAGTATGCAGCCATAAAAAGGAATGAGATCATGTCCTTTGCAGGGACATGGATGAAGCTGGAAGCCATCATCCTCAGCAAACTAACACAGGAACAGAAAACGAAACACTATATGTTCACATTCATAAGTGGGAGGTAAATATTGAGAACACCTGGACACAGACAGGGGAACAACACACACCAGGGCCTGTTTTGGGATGGGGTTGAGGAGAGAGAACCTAGAGGATGGGTCAATAGGTGCAGCAAACCACCATGGCACACGTATACCTATGTAACAAACCTGCACGTTCTGCACATGTATCTCATTTTTTTAAGAAGAAATAAAGGAAAAAAAGAAAGAAAGACAATCACCTGTCCTAAGTACCACAAATTCTCTATGTAGAGGCAAGAGACCTATAAATAATTTTAATATAAATAGGAAAAAAAAAAAAAAAAACAGAAAAAGACTACTCAAGTGAGACCAAGCAAAGTCTTGCTCATCTAGAGCTTGCTATCACAAGGAAGTAGCCACCATCACTTGCATTTCGCAGAGACTCAAAAGCAGGCAAAGAAGTGAGAAGTACACACACACATATATATATATATATATATATATATACAGTCAGGGAATTAAAAAAAAGAATGCTTCAGGGATTGTCTGACTGGAGGCTGTTGGCATGGGGAAGCTCTAAGGTTAATTAGAACCTGGGCATCCTATGTGATTGATTAAAGGTGCATATTTGACTTTCTTAAAAAAAAGTGGCATTCTTTCTATCACTGCAGGTATAACCTCTTCTTTCTGAACAGAGGACACAGGATCAGTTCTGGCTAAGTATTCTAGGAATTGGCAGTCTACTCTTGTGGGTATCACTACATCCCGGTTATCTAGTGGATGGAATTTTTCCTCAAGGGATGTCTTGGCAACCACATCCAGAATTCCATTCTGTTCTTCCAGAAATCATTTTTCGTCGAAGTATAGATTCATGTTTAAATAAATTAATAATATAATATGTATGATTTATTTTACCTTTGAACACTAGTTGCTTATCTAGCAGATTTTTAGCGTTATTCTCAGTGCCAAAAAGTTTTTGTTACATCTCTATTTCTGTTTCAACTTGGAGGAGTGCACCATCACACTTGAAAAATGGCAAAAAGGTCATGAACTGCCTGTTACTATCTTTGCATAATCCTGCCCTTCGCCTTCACAAAGCTTTCAAGGACTTTCCAATCCATTTTGGGGGACTAACTTTCTCTCAAGTTTAAGATCTGTAAGAAGTAAATTTTGATTTGCAACCTCTGTTACATAACCTTACCCCATACCAAATCCCTTGCAAACTAAGAGAGAAAGAACAATTCTAAATTAGGCATCATTTTGGCAACTACTTTAGGAAATGTTCTGATTTTTTTTAAATAAAATTTATACCAATTAGTTTATACATTCTTTTGAAATTTGGACACATCAAAGCCCAAAAAATATTAGGCTGTTTAAAAAGATTATTTTACCATGACTACTGTTTTGGTGGTATTACTTACGTACTGTTTCAAAGTTCATTTTGAAAACACTTTAATAGCATGTTTATAGAGGCCAGATGTGGTCAACATTGAGGCAGAGGGCAAGGATTCCAAATCAGGTTGATGAAATCAAAGCCAAACTGTGGGGAAATAATTGGCTTTGTTGAACTGGCTCATATATCTATCAGTATTTGAAAATGGCCCTGAAACTCTGATACCACCCCCAGACTGTAGGAGTGAATGACAAGACAGTACAAGAGTAAGGAGTGAAAAGTCCTGTGCATCACAAACTAACAGTTCCACGAAGACCTCCAAAGTGAAGATAGGCTATTTGAGTTATGGGACTGGCAGTTTTGGAAACCTTCTAGGTTTTGGAACTCTGCTCTCCTAGAGAAACAGCTGGGCTTATCTGGGCTCTGTAGGTGGGTTAGCTCAGTGAGCCAAAACAGTACCAATGAAACAAGGTGAGACACCCATTTATTCAGCCCCTATTATGTGCCAGGAGTTTTTATGTATATTATCTCATTTAAGCCTCACAATAGCCCATAAAGGTATAATACATTCAGAAATTAGGAAACAGAACCTCAGAGAACTGAAATAATTTGCCCAAGGCCATTCATTCCTCCAGTAAGTGAGATAGCCTGGGACTTGAACTCTGATCTGATGACTCAGAAACTCTTTCCTATACACATCAGAGACTCTCCGAAGCCAAGATCAAAGACTGTTAGCTTGCTCCTGTGACAACCACAGACCCCACTCCTAATACTGGCAGATAGCTGCTGAATGGATGCTCTGAGTAATGGAGATTAGACAGGAAAATGTGAATGGGTAACAAAAAACTCACTTAGCTATGAGAAGATGGCGGATCTTGCTCACTTCTGTATCCTATCCCTACCCCCACAAACACATGCACACTGCATTAGACCCTAGCATAGTATGTGGCAAGTGCTCAAGATCTTTCTTGAATTAGATCTGTCACTAATAAGAATGATAATGATAATAACAGCAATAATCCTAAGAGTTAAAATGTAATGAGCAATTTACTACATCACAGGCGCTGTCTTACACACTCTATAACCATCAACTCTTTGGGTCCCCATAGCATCAGGTAAGAGAGGTACTGTTCATTATTGCACTTTGCAGGGAAGAAAATAAAGCACAGAAATGTTAGCTAATTTCTCCAAAGTGACATAGCAAGCAAGGGTCAGAATCTAAAAGAAAATATAATCAAGCTGGCTTTATGTACCCAGTTCTTAACCACTCTACTAGTATCTTTCAAATACACCTGATCCTGAGGCACTTGTTAGAAACACTTTCCCAGTGCCATTTTTCTGAGCAGACTAATTTACAAGTTTAAGTTGGGACCCAGAGTCCTATAATATTCTCAAAGAGCCCCCATGAGATTCTTATCATGTTAAACATTGCACTTCCCTCAGCTGTCTCTTGCTACTAAAGAAACCCCTCTACCAGCACAGTTGAGCACTGTCAGAGGCATCATCTTGGCGAAAGAGGAGTCAACTTGTTTATGGGCATGGGAAGAATAACTCCCCATGGTGAAAAAAAAAAAAAAAAAGTTATTGTTTTGTTCTTTCTCCCTTTAACATTCAGAGCTCAAAAAAAATGTGTGGTATAGAAGGGGGCAAGGATGGAGATACAAGGCTGAGCTTGGCCAGGCTCAGTGTCTCACGCCTGTGATCCCAGCACTTTGGGAGGCCGAGGCAGGCAGATCATGAGGTCAAGAGATGGAGAACATCCTGGTCAACATGGCGAAACCCCATCTCTACTAAAATATACAAAAATTAGCTGGGCGTAGTGGCACGCACCTATAGTCCCAGCTACTCTGGAGGCTGAGGCAGGAGAATCACTTGAACCGAGGAGGCGGAGGTTGCAATGAGCCAAGATCATGCCACTGCACTCCAGCCTGGCGACAGAGTGAGACTCCATCTAAAAAAAAAAAAAGCTGAGCTTACCTTGGTGTTTCTGCTCTTCTTATTCATACAAGGATTCCTGGGCACACTGTTACAGTCTCTGTAGTGTTGCACAGTGATTTCTCTTCTGCTGCTAAAAAAGCTTGAGAGAAAAGGAGGAGTCTTGGATGAAGCAGAGGAAGCCTTTGTTCCCTCCACAGTCATGATATCTAGAAAGGGAAGACATAATCTCACTGACAACTGAGGGACTGGCAAAATTGAGGAGGGGGCTGGATCAAGAATGGCCTTATCTGCTGTGTCAGTTCAGGTCCTCTGAGAAGCAGATGCCAAGACAGGATTAGGCATGTAAGAAATTTATTGGAGAAATACCTTCCAGGCTTAGTAAAATATTGGATGTAGTTTAAGATTATTTAAGGCAGATTTATAAATATTGTTAGTTCTAATGCTATTTGCATTTATGTAAACTAATATATCTATTTGTTTGCCACTACTCGGGATAAAGATATATTTTTTAACTATATTTTTAGCTTAAAAGGGAATATTGACCACATTTAGTAGAGTATGTGAATCACCGCTCTGCCTTCTATTGGCTTCAGTGTAACACAGAAATGAACTTTTGTATATTCCTTCTGAGGCATATTGTATATTCCAATATATATCCCATCTCACTTGATATTTTATGATGTGACTGTTCCTCCCTTGAGCCCGCATAGGGGCTCCTGACTACTTCAACCAACAGAGTATGGTGAAAAAGATGTCATGTGACTTCCCATCTAGATCAAGAGTTTCTGCCTTAGCATCTCTTGTTATCTGTCTGAAGATGCTAACTATGAGAAACCAGCCCTAGGCCATGACGAAGCTCCAATTAGCCAATGAGGAAAGTCCCCATGATGGTGCCTTGATGGAGAGTTGCTCAGCACCCAGCTAATGGTCATCATCAATAGCTAGACATGTGAGTAAAGGAGCTTCCAATGAGTATTCCTATCCCTAGCTTCCAGTCTTCCAGCTGAGGCTCCTGACATTGTGACACAGAGACCAACCTTGACTCCTCTGTTCTTTCTGAATTCCCGACCCAGAGAATCCATGAGCAAAATAAATGGTTGCTTTATGCCACTAAATTTTAGAGTACTTGATTATGCACCCGCAGGACCTGGAATACCTTCCTTTTTTCTTCCCATCTTTTCTTTCCAAGCCCTCTAGGATTAGCACAGAATGGTTCTGCGGATATTGAAAAAGATGTAATAATAAGGCTGGTGGAGATATACTTCTTGACATTCTTGTTTAATTTTCCTTTCTGCTTCCTTTTTTTCATGAACCAATAAGTAATTAAGAAACTGGATTCTGGGGTGGGGCCAGGCCGCTTGTGTCAGAATCCTGGCATAGCTTTTTACTAACTGTGTGACTATGAACAAGTTATTTAACCCTTTTGTGCCTCAACTTTTGCACTTGTAAAACAGGCATAATAATAATAGTGCTCGAAGAGGGTTTCTGGGAGGACTAAATTGGTTTATAGATGTAAAGAGCTTTGAATAGGGCCTGGTACATAGTAGGTGCTTATTAAAATATTAGCTATTATCATTTTAGCTTTAAAACACTTAATTTTTCATGATTTGAACTTACTACCCAAACATATTCTAATATAAAAATAGAAAATTTAAACACACACAATCCCAATACCCTATCAATTTATTTTATTTTCCATGTTTTCTTCAAGACCCACCTATATACAAATATTATTTTAAAAATCATAATTTATTGCAAAGATACAAGAGGACAGAAATAATTACTTAGGGTTCACTCTACAAGAAGACTATCACTGTGAGCCAGGCAACTACCCCAAGAGGCAGACATATCCTCATTTTAAAAATGAGGAAACTATCATTTCTTTGATCAACAGAATGTTACACAGATATGAAAATTATAAGTAAGGACATTAAGTAACTTTGTGTGTATAATATAATGTGAAGTAAAAAGAATAGGATATAGGACTCCAGATATTAGAATCATTAGAGACAGGCTAGAAAAAACAAAACAAAAAGCTATGCTTACTATGTCCAATGAGCTAAAAAGGACAAGCTGAAAATTACAGCATGGAACTGGAAACCATAAAAAGTGACCCACAATACTTGAAAATAAATTAAATTAAAAATATAGAATTAAAAAATATAATAAACAAATCAAGACTTCAACATATAGAGTTAGTAGTATCTGAAGAGAAAACTGGAGAATTGGCATATGGGTCAAAAATATTAAAAATGAAGCATGGAGAAATAAATAACCAACTCAGAAAATACAGAAGCAAAAATTAGGGAATCACTAAGCTAAAGGGAAAAGTCAAGCTGGGAACCGCTTAGGGCAAACCTGCCTCCATTCTATTCAAAGTCATTCCTCTGAGACTCACCTGAGACAAATGCATATCTGATTGCTTCCTCTGCCCTATTGTTTATGTAAAAATGCAGATTCACTGAGCCAGACTAAATCAGGTGTTCAGTGGAAGGCTGATCAAGGACTAAAAAGAATGCAACTTTTTGTCTGGGCGTGGTGGCTCACGCCTGTAATCCCAACACTTTGGGAGGCCGAGGCGGGTGGATCACAAGGTCAGGAGATCAAGACCATCCTGGTTAACACGGTGAAACCCTGCCTCTACTAAAAATACAAAAAATTAGCTGGGCGTGGTGGCAGGCACCTGTAGTCCCAGCTACTCAGGAGGCTGAGGCAGGAGAATGGTGTGAACCTGGGAGACAGAGCTTGCAGTGAACTGAGATCATGCCACTGCACTCCAGCCTGGGTGACAGAGCAAGACTCTGTCTCGAAAAAAAAGAAGAATGCAACCTTTTGTCTCTTATCTACTTCTAACCTGGCAGCCCCCAATTTGAGTTGTCCCACCTTACTGGACTGAATCAATGTACAACTTACACATATTGATTGATGTCTCATGTCTCCCTAAAATGTATAAAAGCAAACTGTGCCCCTGATCGCCTTGGGCACATGTCATCAGAACTTCCTGAGGCTGTGTCATAGGCGCATCCTTAACTTTGGCAAAATAAACTTTCTAAATTGAATGACACCTGTTTCAGATGTTTCAGGTTCACAGCATCAAACCAAAATTTATGCTCTAATTCAAGGAGCATAATGAATTCCAAACCAGGTAGATAAATGAAATTCTTATCTAGTTGCATTGGAGAGAAACTACAAAAAGTCAAAGACAAGGAGAAAATCCCAAAAGCAGCCAGATAAAAAAAGACTACCTTCAAATAAGCCGCAGTTAGACTGACAGCTGACTTTTCAATAGCAGCAATGGAAGCTAGAAGCCAGAGGATCAATATCTTTGGTGTGTTGAAAATAATAATAGTAACTGCTATTCTTCATCAGGAAAAATATTCTTCAAGAATGATATTTTCTGTCAAACACTGAGATAGTTCACCACTAAGAGATCACAGTGAAGGACATTCTGAAGGTTGTTTCTAGGCAGAGGAAAATAATTCCAAATCTCAAATTAAACCATTTGGATGGTCAAACTGAAGTCTTCATTTTTTTTTGAAACTAACTTGATTTTTTTTAAAGGGAGAATTCTCACTATATATAATACCAGTTTTGTACATTTTGAATTCCATTCTTGATTTAATAAGCCTACATAGAAAGTGTTACTATATAGTACTCTCTATATAGTAATGTAACAAGATTAAAAGAAACTTAACCCAAAGATGTGGTTAGGAAATAGAAAAGAGAGTGACAAGAACTGCTTTTAGAACTGCTATGGCAGATGGTAAATTAACGTTTTCTCAGCCATAAAGTTACACATGTACAGCTGACCCTTGAACAACATGGAGGCTGGGGACACTGACCACCCTTGTAGTCAAAACTCTGTATAAAATTTTTGACTCCCCCAGAATTTAACTACTAATAGCCTACTGTTTACCAGAAGCCTTACCTATAACATAAATAGTGGATTAACACATTATTTTGTATGTTATATATAGTATATATTGTGTCCTTACGATAGGGTAAGCTAGAGAAAAGTAAATGTTCTTAAGAAAATTATAAGGAAGGGAAAATACATTTACATTCATTAAGTGGAAGTGCACCATCATAAAGGTCTTCATCCTCATCTTCATGTCAAGAAGGCTAAGGAGTAGGAAGAGGAAGGGTTGGTCTTGGCATCTCATGGGTGGCAGAGACAGAAAAGTTAACTCTGTATAAGTGGACCCACACAATTCAAACCCATGTTGATCTAGTATCAACTGTATTTATGTCTCTAGACAGTGGGGATCAGCTGTAGATGTAATGAAAAACTAACCAGCACAATGTAAAGAAATGAAATGTTTTCCATCATACATATTATCTTTTAATTTAGATTTCACAGAAGCCAAACTATTCAGAAGGACATATCAGATTGAAGGCTACGAATTTCGCTTGTCTTTTCCATTTCATCCTAGAATAATAAAATTATTACGGCACTTGGTAGTCTGTATTGTCCCAGCTAAACAGCACAAATGCTTGTGTTGATAAACTATAAAGGATCAAATAGACCAAATCATAATATTTGGGGACTGGAAGATACTCAGAGACACAAGAATTCCCTCCCTATTATGCCTGAGAAACTTGAACACATCCACTGACAAGGAGCTCACTGCTTTTTGCTCTTGTATTGGACATTCCCAGGTGTTTAAAGCCTTTTAATTGGGCCCAAACCTTCTTCCTAAAACTGGCTTATATTTGTCCAGCTCTGTTCTTTCAATGGCAAAATAGGACAAATGTACTCCTTCTTCATATAAGAGACCAGTGAACATTAAAAAGAAACTACAATATCTCCCTTTAGAATTTGTTCGTATAGGCTAATCACGTCTCATACAATTAAGCCTTGCCCAGTCAGCCTGTGTTTGGGCAGCCAGAGGATAAACAATCTGATTCAATGAGGAAGGAAATAGTGGTATGAGAAGTAGAAAAAGTCAAGGTGGAGAAGGGGAGGTAGGTTTTGAGAAAATAAAGTGTGCCAACACATATTTTATAACTTAAGATTTTCTGTACTTGGTGATTATTTTTAAAATGTTGGGATTTTGCCTGATGCGTTGAAAGTAGGACAACTATCTGACCAGATTTGTAAAGGTACAAATCCAGAGCAGAAGGTCAACTAGAAACTTTCTGCTGGGAAGATAATGGCATTCAATTCTGAGACATGCCTTGTAAAGGGACTATCAATCTATGTCCTTCAATGTTGAAATAGCACATTGATTACAGTGTGCTAAATGATTCCAATTAATCTAGCTAAAGATCTGGGTGGAAGAAATTACACTTGTGAGGTCTGGCCAACGCTCGTAGTGTAAATACGAAATGCACCTATAGCCATGGAGCAAGAGATGCCAAGAAATGTATTAATTTAGGAATAAAGGTGAAACGGGTAAACTGTTATTCCATGCAGATACTCTCTGAGCATTGCAATGGATGTTTTATCAACTGCTAATAATCAGGGTTTGTTAATATTATTAGGGAAAGACTGAATTTTAATGGCTCTTCCTACTGCCAAGAAATTTGGCTCCTACAGCTCATAACCTGTGCCATCACTCCATGCATAAATCAAAATACAGCAAATTGACAGAGGCTGCAGGTCCTGGGATCTAGCACTTATGAGGACAATTAAGATGTGACAGTGTTTACATTCTATAATTCTGGATAGATTCATCTTACTAAAAGCATACTGAGAGAATCTGCTCAGAGTAGATTCCTGAAGAATGAACCTGGCTGAAGAAAAATTAATGAGAAGATAGTTACTATGTCTGCAAGTATTCACTTGTTTGTTTATCCTACCAAATAACAATTGGTACTGGGTTCCACATGGACATGACTGTCCATGGGAAACATGATTGGGAGACTGGGAGATGGATAAGCTATTGCTATAACAATGCCACATAACAAAACTCAGTGGCTCATAAACAACAGCATTTTGATTATTTATTTATTTATTTATTTACTCACTGGTCCTTGGCTAGGGCAACTCTGCTTCAGGATAAAGGCTGGCTGGTTTAGGTCCAGGCTGAAGATCAGGTGTGGGTTAGCTCCATGTGTTTTATTCTGGGTCTAAGCTGAGGGGATGGAAGCTAACTGGGTCATGCTTTTTTCATGATAATCACAGGAGCACAAAAGGACAATCAAACCATGTAAGCATACATAAAGCCTCTGTTCATGTCACTTCTACTACATTTCATTGGCCGAGTCCATATTCAATAAAGAGGAGTTTAGGGGGAAGTAAACACCTCTCACTATCTCATTGTCCTGTGGAAGAACAATGCAATGCTACAAGGCAAAGGGTATAGATTTATAATCCAATTGCAGGGGAGTAAAAAGTTGGAGTGAATAATTCAGTCTTCCAGAGTACATGTTCTGTACTTTTTTTTAAAGGCTGGCCTAGATCATTGCATTTTTTTAAATTCAAGGGTAATATTTTAGGCTAAAGCCTGACAGAATCATATTATAAGTGAACCCATAAACCCTAATGAATCAACAATAGTGAGAAAGTCATCAATCATAAAGCCAAGAAATTAAAAAATGCATCCAGCTCTGTGTGAAGGTTTCATTGAGTCCAGTGGTGATGGAGATGCCTCAGGCCTCAAACACAGTGGGCTTGGCGGAAAAGCCACACTGCTGTTCTGGCTGATTCGGGGCTAACAAAGGCACTCAAGGGTCTTGACATTGCCAGCAGCATCAAAAGGGATGTGCTGGTTGCCAGCAAAAGTGCCATTAAAAATGGAAATAAAACATACAATATATGAAAGTCGGGATAAAATGTCAAAGTGTGTTTATGGGAAGACCTATCCATTTCTAAGTGATGTAATGGAAAATACATCTTTGGTCTACCCAAATCAAGGACATTTTATAAACTGGATAATGTGACAATTTATGACAAATCCTAAACCCACTAACCAAAATCTCCTGCTTCTAGGAAAAGGGTAGCTGGAATTTCTAAACAAGTAAAATGATGGCTTAAAGGTCCAGAGAGAGGCAATTGCTGATACATCTTTAAGTCTACAGATACGTGTGTGTGTATAAATGAATTGATAAATACATAGATAAGTGTGCATACTTTGTGTTGAGTTTGCAACCAATACTTTGTGTTGATTTTGCCAACCAATACTTACTCAAAGCAAGGAGTAGATATTTTCAGCATTTAATATATTTATTCTTTATTAACAGTCATTGCAGTCAACCTACTTAATTAAAATTAAGCCTTTCTTCGGTTCAAATTTGCTCAGCCTTAAAGGGATTCTCCAATGAGAACTCATGGACACAGGAAGGGGAACATCACACTCCGGGGACTGTTGTGGGTTGGGGGGAGGGGGGAGGGACAGCATTAGGAGATATACCTAAAGCTAAATGACGAGTTAATGGGTGCAGCAAACCAACACGACACATGGATACATATGTAACAAACCTGCACATTGTGCACATGTACCCTGAAACCTAAAGTATAATAATAAAATAAAATTTAAAAAAGGGGATTCTCATTAGAGTTATAACCCTGATACAAGAAAATGGAACATCTTAAGGCTTACAATGGTTGAATTGGAAACAGGGCCTTCCAACGTAAAGAAAAAATGTCTCTCAAAGGTGTTCAATTCAATTCAATGTACCTCAAACCTTATACAAATATTAGTTCAAAATGAGTAAGAATGCATTATAGAACTAAAAGTGAGATCCTTGATATAAAACTATAAAACTTTCAGAGGAAAACCTTCATGACCTTGGATTAGGCAGAATTTTTAGCTATGACATCAAAAGCATGAGCCATAAAAATAATAATAATACATTAGGCTTCATCAAAACTTTTTTAAAACTTTTGCTCTATGAAAGATGCTATTTAAAAATAGAAAAAAGCTACAGAATTGGAAAAAACGTTTGGAAATCATATATATATATAGTGTATATATATATAGTGTATATATATATAGTGTATATATATAGTGTATATATATATAGTGTGTGTATATATATATATAGTGTGTATATATATATATACACAAACACACACAATATTTCAACAAAAAGCAAATCAACATCTCAATTTAAAAAGTGACCAAGGGCCAGGCGTGGTGGCTCACGCCTGTAATCCCAGCGCTTTGGGAGGCTGAGGTGGGCGGATCACGAGGTCAGGAGATCCAGACCATCCTGGTGAACATGGTGAAACCCCGTCTCTACTAAAAATACAAAAAAATTAGCCAAGCATGGTGGCGGGTGCTTGTAGTCCCAGCTACTAGGGAGGCTGAGGCAGGAGAATGACATGAACCCAGGGGGCGGAGCTTGCAGTGAGCCGAGATCGTGCCACTGCACTCCAGCCTGGGCCACAGAGCTAGACTCTGTCTCAAAAAAAAAAAAAAAAAAAAAAAAATTGACCAAAAGATTTGAATTTTATGAAATAAGATATACAGATGGCAAATAAGCATACAAAGAGATGCTCAACATCATTTGTAACCAGTAAAATGAAAATTATAAGCACATAAGTTACTAGCACTTTTTTTTATTATGATACTTTAAGTTTTAGGGTACATGTGCACAACGTGCAGGTTTGTTACATATGTATACATGTGCCATGTATACATATGCTGCACCCATTAACTCATCATTTAGCATTAGGTATATCTCCTAATGCTATCCCTCCCCCTCCCCCCACCCCACAACAGGCCCCAGTGTGTGATGTTCCCCTTCTTGTGTCCATGTGTTCTCATTGTTCAATTCCCACCTATGAGTGAGAACATGCGGTGTTTGGTTTTTTGTCCTTGCGATAGTTTACTGAGAATGATGGTTTCCAGCTTCATCCATGTCCCTACAAAAGACATGAACTCATCATTTGTATGGCTGCATAGTATTCCATGGTGTATATGTGCCACGTTTGCTTAATCCAGTCTATCATTGATGGACATTTGGGTTGGTTCCAAACCTTTGCTATTGCGAATAGTGCCACAATAAACATACGTGTGCATGTGTCTTTATAGCAGCATGATTTATAATCCTTTGGGTATATACCCAGTAATGGGATGGCTGGGTCAAATGACATTTCTAGTTCTAGATCCCTGAGGAATCACCATACTGACTTCCACAATGGTTGAACTAGTTTACAGTCCCACCAACAGTGTAAAAGTGTTCCTATTTCTCCACATCCTCTCCAGCACCTGTTGTTTCCTGACTTTTTAATGATTGCCATTCTAACTGGTGTGAGATGGTATCTCATTGTGGTTTTGATTTGCATTTCTCTGATGGCCAGTGATGATGAGCATTTTTTCATGTGTCTTTTGGCTGCATAAATGTCTTCTTTTGAGAAGTGTCTGTTCATATCCTTTGCCCACTTGTTGATGGGGTGGTTTGTTTTTTTCTTGTAAATTTGTTTGAGTTCATTGTAGATTCTGGATATTAGCCCTTTGTCAGATGAGTAGGTTGCAAAACTTTTCTCCCATTCTGTAGGTTGCCTGTTCACTCTGATGGTAGTTTCTTTTGCTGTGCAGAAGCTCTTTAGTTTAATTAGATCCCATTTGTCAATTTTGGCTTCTGTTGCCATTGCTTTTGGTGTTTTAGACATGAAGTACTTGCCCATGCCTATGTCCTGAATGGTACTGCCTAGGTTTTCTTGTAGGATTTTAATGGTTTTAGGTCTAACATTTAAGTCTTTAATCCGTCTCGAATTAATTTTTGTATAAGGTGTAAGGAAGGGAATCCAGTTTCAGCTTTCTACATATGGCTAGCCAGTTTTCCCAGCACCATTTATTAAATAGGGAATCCTTTCCCCATTTCTTGTTTTTCTCAGGTTTGTCAAAGATCAGACAGTTGTAGATATGTGGCATTATTTCTGAGGGCTCTGTTCTGTTCCATTGGTTTATATATCTGTTTTGGTACCAGTACCATGCTGTTTTGGTTACTGTAGCCTTGTAGTATAGTTTGAAGTCAGGTAGCATGATGCCTCTAGGTTTGTTCTTTTGGCTTAGGATTGACTTGGCAATGTGGGCTCTTTTTTGGTTCCACATGAACTTTAAAGTAGTTTTTTTCCAATTCTGTGAAGAAAGTCATTGGTAGTTTGATGGGGATGGCATTGAATCTATAAATTACCTTGGGAAGTATGGCCATTTTCACGATATTGATTCTTCCTACCCATGAGCTTGGAATGTTCTTCCATTTGTTTGTATCCTCTTTTATTTCATTGAGCAGTGGTTTGTAGTTCTCCTGGAAGAGGTCCTCCACATCCCTTGTAAGTTGGATTCCTAGGTATTTTATTCTATTTGAAGCAATTGTGAATGGGAGTTCACTCATGATTTGGCTCCCTGTTTGTCTGTTATTGGTGTATAAGAATGCTTGTGATTTTTGCACATTGATTTTGTATCCTGAGACTTTGCTGAAGTTGCTTATCAGCTTGAGGAGATTTTTGGCTGGGACAATGGGGTTTTCTAGATATACAATCATGTCATCTGCAAACAGGGACAATTTGACTTCCTCTTTTCCTAATTGAATACCCTTTATTTCCTTCTCCTGCCTGATTGCTCTGGCCAGAACTTCCAGCACTATGTTGAATAGGAGCGGTGAGAGAGGGCATCCCTGTCTTGTGCCCATTTTCAGAGGGAATGCTTCCAGTTTTTGCCCATTCAGTATGATATTGGCTGTGGGTTTGTCGTAGATAGCTCTTATTATTTTGAGATACGTCCCATCAATACCTAATTTATTGAGAGTTTTTAGCATGAAGCGTTGTTGAATTTTGTCAAAGGCCTTTTCTGCATCTATTGAGATAATCGTGTGGTTTTTGTCTTTGGTTCTGTTTATATGCTGGATTACATTTATTGATTTGTGTATGTTGAACCAGCCTTGCATCCCAGGGATGAAGCCCACTTGATCATGGTGGATAAGCTTTTTGATGTGCTGCTGGATTCGGTTTGCCAGTATTTTATTGAGGATTTTTGCACTGATGTTCATCAGGGATATTGGTCTAAAATTCTCTTTTTTGGTTATGTCTCTGCCAGGCTTTGGTATCAGGATGATGCTGGCCTCATAAAATGAGTTAGGGAGGATTCCTTCTTTTTCTATTGATTGGAATAGTTTCAGAAGGAATGGTACCAGTTCCTCCTTGTACCTCTGGTAGAATTCGGCTGTGAATCCATCTGGTCCTGGACTTTTTTTGGTTAGCAAGCTATTAATTATTGCCTCAATTTCAGAGCCTGTTATTGGTCTATTCAGAGATTCAACTTCTTCCTGGTTTAGTCTTGGGAAGGTGTATGTATCCAGGAACTTATCCATTTCTTCTAGATTTTCTAGTTTATTTGCGTAGAGGTGTTTATAGTATTCTCTGATGATAGTTTGTATTTCTGTGGGATCAGTGGTGATATCCCCTTTATCATTTTTTATTGCGTCTATTTGATTCTAGTCTCTTTTCTTCTTTATTAGTCTTGCTAGCGGTCTATCAATTTTGTTGATCTTTTCAAAAAACCAGCTCCTGGATTCACTGATTTTTTGAAGGGTTTTTTGTGTCTCTATTTCCTTCAGTTCTGCTCTGATCTTAGTCATTTCTTGCCTTCTGCTAGCTTTTGAATGTGATTGCTCTTGCTTCTCTAGTTCTTTTAATTGTGATGTTAGGGTGTCAATTTTAGATCTTTCCTGCTTTCTCTTGTGGGCATTTAGTGCTATAAATTGCTGTCTACACAATGCTTTAAATGTGTCCCAGAGATTCTGGTATGTTGTGTATTTTTTCTCGTTGGTTTCAAAGAACATCTTTATTTCTGCCTTCATTTTGTTATGTACCCAGTAGTCATTCAAGAGCAGGTTGTTCAGTTTCCACATAGTTGAGCGGTTTTGAGTGAGTTTCTTAATCCTGAGTTCTAGTTTGATTGCACTGTGGTCTGAGAGACAGTTTGTTATAATTTCTGTTCTTTTACATTTGCTGAGGAGTGCTTTACTTTCAATTATGTGGTCAATTTTGGAATAAGTGCGGTGTGGTACTGAGAAGAATGTATATTCTGTTGATTTGTGGTGGAGAGTTCTGTAGATGTCTATTAGGTCTGCTTGGTGCAGAGCTGAGTTCAATTCCTGGATATCCTTGTTAACTTTCTGTCTCGTTGATCTGTCTAATGTTGACAGTGGGGTGTTAAAGTCTCCCATTATTATTGTGTGGTAGTCTAAGTCTCTTTCTAGGTCTCTAAGGACTTGCTTTATGAATCTGGGTGCTCCTGTATTGGGTGCATATATATTTAGGATAGTTAGCTCTTCTTGTTTAATTGATTCCTTTACCATTATGTAATGGCCTTCTTTGTCTCTTTTGATGTTTGTTGGTTTAAAGTCTGTTTTATCAGAGACTAGGATTGCAACCCCTGCCTTTTTTGTTTTCCATTTGCCTGGTAGATCTTCCTCCATCCCTTTATTTTGAGGCTATGTGTGTCTCTGCACATGAGATGGGTTTCCTGAATACAGCACACAGATGGGTCTTGATTCTTTATCCAATTTGCCAGTCTGTGTCTTTTAATTGGAGCATTTAGCCCATTTACATTTAAGGTTAATATCGTTATGTGTGAATTTGATCCTGTTATTGTCATGTTAGCTGGTTATCTTGCTCGTTAGTTGATGCAGTTTCTTCCTAGCCTTGATGACCTTTACAATTTGACATGTTTTTGCAGTGGCTGCTACCAGTTGTTCCTTTCCATGTTTAGTTCTTCCTTCAGAAGCTCTCTTAGGGCAGGCCTGGTGGTGACAAAATCTCTCAGTATTTGCTTGTCTGTAAAGGATTTTATTTCTCTTTCACTTATGAAGTCTAGTTTGGCTGGATATGAAATTCTGGGTTGAAAATTCTTTTCTTTAAGAATGTTGAATATTGGCCCCCACTCTCTTCTGGTTTGTAGAGTTTCTGCCGAGAGATCAGCTGTTAGTCTTATGGGCTTCCCTTTGTGGGTAACCCAACCTTTCTCTCTGGCTGCGCTTAACATTTTTTCCTTCATTTCAATTTTGGTGAATCTGACAATTATGTGTCTTAGAGTTGCTCTTCTCGAGGAGTATCTTTGTGGCGTTCTCTGTATTTCCTGAATTTGAATGTTGGCCTGCCTTGCTAGATTGGGGAAGTTCTCCTGGATAATATCCTGCAGAGTGTCTTCCATCTTGATTCCATTCTCCCCGTCACTTTCAAGTACACCAATCAGACGTAGATTTGGTCTTTTCACATAGTCCCATATTTCTTGGAGGCTTTGTTCGTTTCTTTTTATTCTTTTTTCTCTAAACTTCTCTTCTCGATTCATTTCATTCATTTGATCTTCCATCACTGATACCCTTTCTTCCAGTTGATCAAATCGGCTACTGAGGCTTGTGCATTTGTCATGTAGTTCTCGTGCCATGGTTTTCAGCTCCATCAGGTCCTTTAACAACTCCTCTGCATTGGTTATTCTATTTGGCCATTCGTCTAATCTTTTTTCAAGGTTTTTAATGTCTTTGCCATGGGTTTGAACTTCCTCCTTTAGCTCAGAGTAGTTTGATCATCTGAAGCCTTCTTCTCTCAACTCGTCAAAGTCATTCTCCGTCCAGCTTTGTTCTGTTGCTGGTGAGGAGCTGCGTTCCTTTGGAGGAGGAGAGGCACTCTGATTTTTAGACTTTTCAGTTTTTCTGCTCTGTTTTTTCCCTATCTTTGTGGTTTTATCTACCTTTGGTCTTTGATGATGGTGATGTACAGATGGGGTTTTGGTGTGGATGTCCTTTCTGTTTGTTAGTTTTCCTTCTAACAGTCAGGACCCTCAGCTGCAGGTCTGTTGGAGTTTGCTGGAGGTCCACTCCAGACCCTGTTTCCCTGGGTATCAGCAGCAGAGGCTGCAGAACAGCGGATATTGGTGAACAGCAAATGTTGCTGCCTGATCATTCCTCTGGAATTTTTGTCTCCAAGGGGTACCCGGCCGTGTGAGGTGTCAGTCTGCCCCTACTGGGAGCGGTACCTCACAGTTAGGCTACTCAGGGGTCAGAGACCCACTTAAGGAGGCAGTTTGTCCGTTCTCAGATCTCAAGCTGTGTGCTGGGAGAACCACTACTCTCTTCAAAGCTGTCAGACAGGGACATTTAAGTCTGCAGAGGTTTCTGCTGCCTTTTGCTTGGCTATGCCCTGCCCCCAGAGGTGGAGTCTACAGAGGCAGGCAGGCCTCCTTGAGCTGCAGTGGGCTCCACCCAGTTCGAGCTTCCCGGCTGCTTTGTTTACCTACTCAAGCCTCGGCAATGGTGGGTGCCCCTCCCCCAGGCTTGCTGCCACCTTGCAGTTTGATCTCAGACTGCTGTGCTAGCAATGAGTGAGGCTCCCTGGGCGTAGGACCCTCTGAGCCAGGCACGGGATACAATCTCCTGCTGTGCTGTTTGCTAAGACCTTGGAAAAGCACAGTATTAGGGTGGGAGTGACCCAATTTTCCAGGTGCCATCTGTCACCCCTTTCCTTGGCTAGGAAAGGGGATTCCCTGACCCCTTGCACTTCCCAGATGAGGCAATGCCTCACCCTGCTTCGCCTCATGCTCAGTGCACTGCACCCACTGTCCTGCACCCACTGTCTGACAATCCCCAGTGAGATGAATCCAGTACCTCAGTTGGAAATGCGGAAATTATTCATCTTCTGTGTCACTCACGCTGGGGGCTGTAGACTGGAGCTGTTCCTATTCGGCCATCTTGGGTCCATCCCTACCAGTACTTATTAAATGGCTAAAAAATTTCTTAAGTGTCAATACCAAGTGCTGATGAGGATAGAGAGCATCTGGAATTCTGAAATACTGCCAGTGGGAATGCAAAATGGTATACTCATTTTGGAAAACAGTTTTGGGTGTTCTTATAAATTTAATCATACACTAACAACATGACCCAGAAATCCTACTCCTAGGCACTAACCCTAGATAAATGAAGGCTTACATCGTTAAATGGTTAATGGATAAACAAATAGTGGTACATCCAATCCACGGAATACTACTCAACAATACAAAAGAACAAACTATTGATACATGCAAAATAATGAATGAATTGCAAATATATTACACTGAGCAAAGAAGCCAGACTCAGAGGTTACATATTGTATGATTCTATTTATATGACATTCTAGAAAAGGCAAAATTATAGAGATCAAGAATAGATCAGTAGCTGTCAGGGGACCAAAGTGAGGAGATGATTTGATGACAAATAAGCAACATGAGAGAATTTGGAGGTGGGAGGAGTGATAGAATTGTTCTGTATCCCAATTATGGTGATGGTTATATGGCTGTATACATTTGTCAAAATTCACAGAACTGTATATTTCAAAAAAGTGAACTATACTGTAAGTGAATTTTACAATCAAGTTTAAAAATTCAACTCAACAAACATATAACGTTTGAGTATTATATACCAGGCACTCTACTAAAGGTAGGATAGAATACAAAAATGAGAAAGTCATGGATCTGCCCTTGAGGGAACTTAAAACTGTCTTAGAAAGGCATTAGGATAGAGGAAAGAATGGCACATTCTGAACGCTGTACTAGAAAACAGTCTACATAAAGAGCTTCAAGAGAAGTAAACACAGAGACTAGAGGGTTTAAAGGCAGACGAGATGGAGACCTCACTTTGTAAATGTGATGAGAAATGGAAACTTATGGGATTTAAGATGTACCTTAAAAGCTGGCATGATTTAGTGGGCAGAGATTGGAGATGGGGGAGAAGAGAGGTCAAGGCAGAAGGAGGCCCACAGAAGGTGATGGGTGCTGGCGGTTAAGCAGACTGTGTAGGGACAGAGACGCGTGGTTCAGTTTGATTGGAGGGAAAGGGGAAAATGTTGGAACTAATTTGTGGAGTGTCTTGAACGGCTTGGTAAGATGTTCTTAATTCAATGAAAAGTGGGGAACCATTAAAACATTTTCAGTAGAGCTTGACTTTAAAACAGAATTTTCCAAATTCCTTTGACCACAGGGCACTTAAAAATTATAATGTAAAGACAGAACACCAACACGTTGCCCAGGAGAGTTAATGCCAGCTTTTTGTCCTTTAATCCTTTAATCCTTTAAATCCTTGATTTAGCAACTGATCCACAGAGAAAACATTGTATAGTACAAATGTTTAGTATATAAAAAAATGGAATATTATCAAAACTATACTTTATAAGACACACACAGACACAGATTGGAGATCATCAAATAGGTAAATAATACTAAAAGGATGATTGGTTGACGAACGTGATCTAAGCATCTATGATTGGATGTTATGTGTTCCTAGAGCAGATGAATCTTTTGTGGTTTACTGTGACTCTATAGGATGTTATAATATTATCATTTAGAGGTAGATCCTGTTACTTAGATAGCCACATAAAACTTAGAAGTACACAAGTATGCCTGGTAATTTTCTAACATACATGTTTTTAATTTAGAAATTTAGAGGAAAGACATCAATAGTGCTGACCATAGAAGACACTGTTGATACTCAGCCCACATCTTCCCAGTCCACCCTGCAGATCATTGCAACTTTAGTGGACATACCTATACATGCCAAAAGCATCCTGCCTCCAGGGTCTGCACCTCTCCCTGCCCAACGGCTTTCTCTGAATGTCAGGGCACACAGGGTAAGTTGGAAGTGCTGGGGAGGTAGAATATTCCCACCTCTGAGAGCAGCCCTCCAGCAATGAAAAGCAGGAGTTGTTGAATAAATATCCTGCTTCTTCGCCCCTTGGGGAGCAATGCTGAGGTGTGCTCTGTAACAGTCTTGTGGAGGGTCCTGGTGGGATTGAGCCCTACTTTCCCACCGGGAAAATCCACGCATAAATGCACTTGTCACTGGTTTTCCTCCTTTCCCTGTTTTCTTGGGATCATCTCCCAGATAAACTCCTAACACCCAAATCCTTATCTCAGTGTCTGTTTAGGGAGAATGCAATCTGAGACAATGTTTTTCCCCCAGCAGGCATGTTTTCACCAGTTTAACCATTATGTCATTTCTCATTAAATAAGTATTTATTAAACGCTTACTACGTACAAGAATGGAATATGATGATGAGCAAGTGAAAAGTGATCTAGGCCTTCATTTGACCTAGACTAGTAGTAATTATAAAGTCCAAGGTGCTAAGGGCACATGTAGCTAGGGCTCTGAATCTAGTCTGAGACGGTCAGGGGAAACTTCTCAAAGAGAGTGATGTTTCAGTTCTGCCTGAACAGTGAGCAAAGGCTTGGAAAAGAGGAGGGAGAAAAGTATTACAAGCTGTGTAATTTAGGAAACATTCTTTTTGTATTTGGGGAAATAAAAGTCATGGCAGAGGAGGAAGAGCAAACTGCCTTTGTCAAACATCTGAAAATCCATTTTAATACGAAATAAAAGAAGGTGAATAAGTATTTAATTGGTGATTTGTAAACAGTGCATTCTTTTTAAATTAAAAACAAATTGATCCCTAGAGTCACTAACTGCTTCCCAGACATCCTGAAAGAAACTCACTAATTTAACAGTGGGCCACTGTGCTTCTATACCTATCGCTCCCTCAGATCCTGTTTCTGTTGTCTTCCATTGATACAAATGTTAATGTACTCTGTTTATCACCCTGGGAAATTTGTAACCATTTCTTTTTTTTTTTTTTGCCTGAAGAAAGAAGTTTCAGAAATGGAAACCGTGATTTAATTCTTTCTCTTGTTAAATGTCTAGTCAATTTGTGGATATTGTCTTTGTTTTCTTAGGTGAAACAGGAAGAGAAAGTAATTTTCACTATGAAAATATGAACCTCAAATAAACATTTTTAATTTGTAAAGGTTTTATTGAATCAATTCCTTGCAATGAGTTCTGCATCCACTCATTCATTCAATACACATGTAGAAATCTCCCCAGTACCTAAACCTTGTTAGTCGCTGGAAATACAAAGATAAACAGGGTTTAGTCGCTGCCCTTAAATAATCCTAAGAATGATGAAGAGACAGATACATATGGACAACATTGGCAGTGAAAGAAGCAGTAATACAAAGGAACGTATAAAATGTAGCTGCACAGAAGAGGGTCACTAACTTCACTAGGGGAGATGGAAGGGATGGCTTTCCAGACCGGGTGACATTTGAGCTAGATTTTGAAGTATAGGTTGAATTTTCCTGACAAAGTGGGAGGCAGCACTGAAAATAGAAGAAATGGTCCTGACAAAAGCATGGAGAAATGAAAAAACACGGCGTGCTTGGGAACTGCAGGAAATCTGTGGCTGGCATACAGGGGCAGGGAAAAGGAGGTGGAAGACATGATAAGGGCTATGAAAGTGATGTAAAGACAGCTGGAGACCAGGTTATGAAGGACCTTTGGCCTTGATTCTATTTGTAACAGGGATTGGAGGTCTTCAAACAAGCATTGACCTGAACTGGTTTGCATTGTATAGTCTTGTAGCAGTTGTAACAGACGGAATAAAGGGGAGGGCGGGATTAGAGGCAGGAAAAGCAGTTGGGAGACCTTTGCTAGTTCTGGCAAAGAGACTAAGAACCAAACTAAAGCAAGTAGCAAGTAGTGAGGACGAAGTTGACGAGAGGGAGGAAAAAGTTATTCGGGAGGCAGCATAACAAGGACTTGGAAACTATCTGGATATAGATATGCTAGAGAGAGGAAGCGGCAAAGGGCAACTTTGAGGTCATGCCTAGGCAACTGTCTCTATCATGACGTTATTCCAAGATGTACAAACAAAAGGTATCACTCTGGATGTGCAAAGCTTAAACAGGTCCCATGGAGTAGGAGAGACAGAAACTAGACTGCAGGAGGTTGAAAAGTAAATGAGAAATTAGGAAGTAGAGACCTGGATAGATTCGACTGCCAAATACCCAGATTCAGGATGAGTAAGGTATGGTTGGATGTTGGGACAACAATAATGTGTCAGATAACGCTCTCTGCTACGTGAGCCATTTTCTTTTATGCTTTAAATTATTTGTTGGTAAGCATTTTTTCTAATTCTGAAAAATGCAAAGAAGCAGATTTAAGTAAACACCCTCAGGAGATAGGACAGCATGGGTAATTTAGTTAGAAGAGAAGCGTTCTAGAGCTATTTTTAACTCAGCCCATTCCTTGTTTCCTGGGATGTTGGTGAAACATTCAGGTTGTTTATGAGGAGCCTGTGTATAAATACACAGTCATATTTTCCATTCAAAACCGGAGGCTTTACCAGCTTTCCCTCGACGCCATGGCACTGTCATTTGGTTCATATATTACAGTCTATAATCCGGCAAGAGCCCGGGCTGTAATTCCATATGGCTGGCCACCAGCTTCCAGCTCTAAATGGCTTTGATATTGTTCTTCAGGGGGAGCTCCAGGGGATGCTGCAGGAAGAACTCAGATAAATTGGGAGAAAGGGGCCTCTGCTTCTTAGCCAAAGAGGTAAGAACCAGCAGGAGAGAGGACCAGGTGTGATGGCGAAATCCTATCGACCCAAGTGCTGGTGACGTTTTATGAATTCCACTCTGCTATGTGTGGAAAGATGGTTATGCTAATGAAACTATGCTTTAAATTAGCTGAACATATTCTCAGAAGAAAATTTTTTGCTAAAATTATATATTACAGATTTTGTGGTACCCTTGCTCTGCAATTTAACAGTGTATTGTTATTATTTGGCATTCAATGAGTACCAGAAATTGCTCTGAGTATTCTCCACTTGGTTCAGAAATAGTGAAATACATTACGTTCTTAGACTGCCCGGTATTAGAGGATCCTTCTGGTACTGACCACCCGTAGACTGATAGGGAGGGGATTTCTCCTCTGCAGAAAATATGTTTTTTCTTCCTCTTCTTTTGACTATGTTCCATGAAATCCTCAATCAGGGACACCCAGGAATCATGCAGTGCCCAAAGTCCTAC
>NW_026652295.1:38182902-38266960 GCF_009828535.3 Hylobates moloch | reverse complement strand
GTTGTTGGACATTTGGGTTGGTTCCAACTCTTTGCTATTGTGAATAGTGCTGCAATAAACATACGTGTGCATGTGTCTTTATAGCAGCATGATTTATAGTCCTTTGGGTATATACCCAGTAATGGGATGGCTGGGTCAAATGGTATTTCTAGTTCGAGATCCCTGAGGAATCGCCACAAAACAAAACGAAACAAAACATACAAGCAAACAAATCCAACTAACTTGCCTATAGACTAATTCATTTCAGGCACAGCTTAATTTCTTTCAGATTTGAGACTTATAAACCCTGGCTAATTTGCCTGGTACAATTATCTGTTATTTTGGCAACTACAAAGTTCAAGAATCTCTTAAATAGTTGAAAAGCATCTTAATTCTCACATTTAAACAAACAGATAAAATACAAATAATAACACTGGATATAAATCCAAGGGTGAGAAAGACACTGTGACTTGGAGATTTAATCTCAAAACCTATTTTGTACCCATTACAGCCATCTGTTTGAGATTTAGGTGAACCTGTCAGAGGCAGTGGGCCTGGGAGTTACTGAAGTCAGTTATATCAGAAACAGAAAAAGGGGTTGAAGTATGGTCCTGCAAATGTGCTTTATTTAGGCATTACTGTGCTGTAACCATTTTGAACGTGAATGGTTTTAGTTGGGGCACTAGTCTCCAGTTCACCATGACGCTCCCTATTGTCATATGCCTGTCTGCTTGATGAATTTACATCATTGGTCTGGCCCCAGGAGACGTTTGAGTTTGCAATCTCCAATATGTCTTATATGCATATGTATGCCATTGTTTCTGCTCTTTAGAAGGTGTTTACAATCAAAGGAATTCAGTCCACAGGTCAGAACCCTTTAGATATGAGCATTCTCTATTCACCAGAAACCATGTTAATGCCCACATTACATGTCCATGATAACCCCATGAGGTAGCTATTGTTATTATCTATCTTCATTTATTGGATGAGGCAACTGAGACTTAAAAGCATAAATTACTTTCCCAAGGTCACACAAGTAAAGATGAACACAGGATTTGGGGATGACAGACGCAGGATTGGAACCCACATTTTCTCTCCATCAAAACATTTAATTGTATGACCCAGAGCTCAAGACAGGAATCGTTAAAGGTCCCACATCCTGGACCCATAGATTTTCCTCCTTCCTTTCGCAACGCTCCTCCAAAGACCACAGGTACCTTTAAGCAGCCTAGACTTCACGATTAAAATGCTCCTTTGTGAATACCCTTGGCTCCCTGGCCTTTTCAGCTTCCATTACACCCTCTTGGTAAAGTGCAATTGCTCATCTGAGGAAAACACCCATTCTCTTCTCTCTTCCCTATACCATCAACCTCCCTTTCTTTATTAGATATACCCCTTTGGATATGGACAAAGACTACCGGTACGCTGGATTCCTCTAGCTCTCACCTGTGTTTTGCGTCTTCACAATCCTTCACAACAAGGCTTCTGTGAAAAGTAGCCTATCTTGACCGCCTCCACTTCCTAACTTCCCACTTACTCTTCAGCCTCTTGCAACCTGACTTCTGACACCGCTACTCCACTGAAATCTACATCACTAATGACCTTCTAGTTGCTGAATAAAATGGGTGTTTTTCAGTGCATCGTCTTGACTATTCAACACCACTGAATACTTTCCTCTCAAAATGTTCTCTTCCTTGGCTTCCATGGCATAACATTCCCTTTTCTCTCTCAGACCTCTCTGGCTGCTTCCTTCAACTTCTTTTGCAGCCCCTCTTCCGCCTCCAACCATCAGTGTTAGGATTTCAACCTTGGTGCTCGTAAGTGACTTGGTCACTTTCTGGAACAGAAAGTTATATAATATATAACATAGATTATATATATCATATATATGACATTATATAATATATACAATGTGATATATATAATTAGATATATATGATATATATAATTAAATATATATATGGAATTATAAAGTATGCAACCTTGAGTCTGGTGTCTTTCACTCATAATAAATGTGAGACTTAACCATGTTGTTGTAGGCATCTGTAATTCATTCCTTTTCACGGCATAGATAGATCAGTTTGTTTATCTATTTACCAGCTGAAGAACATTTACTTTGTTTCCAGTTTTTGGCAATTGTGAATAAAGCCATTATACACATTCATGTTTAGGTTTCTATGTGAACATAGTTTTCATTTCATTTGGGTTAATAATTAAGAGTGGGATTGTTGGGTCATATGGTAAGTACGTGTATAACTTTATAAGAAATTACAAAACTATTTTACAAAGTGGCTGGTCCATCTTGTTTTCTCACCAGTGATGTTTGAGAATTCTAGATGCTCTGCATCCATGTCAGCACTTAGTATTGTCAGTTTTATTTTCTTATTTTTCGCCATTCTAAGAGATGTGTAGTGGTATCTCACTGTGGTTTTAATTTCATTTCATTAATGATTAATGATATTGAGCATATTTTTCATGTGCTTATTTGCCATCCATAGATCCTCTTTGGTGAAGCGTTTGTTCAAATCTTTGCACCCTCCCTTCACTTTAAACAAATGAATTGTTTGTTTTTCTATTATTAGGTTTTAAGAGTTTGTATATATTCTGGATGCAAGTCCTTTATCAAGATACGTGTTTTGCAAAAGTTTTCTCCCAATCTGTAATCAGTCTTTTTGTTTTCTTAAGTGTCTTTAGGCTAGGTGCAGTGTGGTTCATGGCTGTAATCCCAGCACTTTGGGAGGCTGAGGTGGGTGGATTGCTTGACCTCAGGAGTTCAAGACCAGCCTGGGCAAGATGATGAGACCCTGTCTCTACAAAAAATACAAAAATTAGCTGAGTGTGATGGCACACGTCTATAAGCCCAGCTACTTGTGGGGCTGAGGCAGGAGAATCGCTTGAGCCCAGGAGGTTGAGGCTGCAGTGAGCCGTGATCATGCCACTGCACTCCAGCCTGGGGGACAGAGCAAGACCTTGTCTCAAAAAAGAAAGAAAGAAAGGAAAAAGGGTGTCTTTAATAAACTTTTTGTTTTGTAAAAAGTAATACAGAGAGAACTCTTACACCCATCTCCCAGTTTTCCCCAGTGGTAACCTCTTGTATAACTAGAGTACAATATCAAAATCAGGGAACTGACATTGATACAATCCATCAATCTTATTCAATTTTATTTGACTTTTGCCAGTTTTACACGTGCTTATTTGAATGTGTGTGTAATTTGTTCTATGCAATGCTATCACATGTGTAGATTTCTGTGACCACCATCACAGTCAAGATACAGAACAGCCCATCACAAGGATTTCTTTTATAACCATACTCTGAACACCTCCCTGGCAACCACCAATTTCTCTCCTTCTCTATAATTTTGTCATTTCATGAATGGTATACTAATAGAACCATACAGTATTCAACTTTTGAGTCTGGCTTCTTTCATGAAACATAATTCCCGGAAAATTCATCCAATTTGTTACATGTATCGACACTTCCTTCCTTCTTAATCGCTGAATGGTATTCCAGTTTTTTTAAACCATCAGCTGAAGAACATCTGGGTTTTTTTCCAGTTTGGGGCTATTACAAATAAAGGTGCTAAAACTATAAACACACCTGTGCAGGTTTTTGTGTGAACACACGTTTTCATTTATGTGAGATAAATGCCCAAGAGTGCAATTGCTGTGTCTTAGAGTAGTTGCACCTTTAGTTTTGTAAGAAACTGTCAAACTATTTTCCAGAGTGGCTATACCTTTATACAGTGTATGTTTTACATTATACATTCCTACCAGTAAAGTGCAACTGATTCAGTTTCTCCACATCTTTGCCAGCATCTGGTGTTGCCACGTTCTTTTTTTTTTTTTTTAGCCATTCTGATAGATGAATAGTGATGCCTCATTGTGGTTTTAATTTATATTTCCCACGTGGATAATAATGTTGACTATCTTTTCATGTGCTAACAGTGTTTGAAGAGCTCATCCTTTCTTGCCGTGACCATTGTGTGGGAGACAGTCCCCTTCATCCAGTTTTATCCTTTTCCAAAACAGAGCTAGCCCCACTTCTAATTCCATCATGGCATAGCTTGTATTCCTTGGTTTTGATTTCCTGTTTAAAATCTGTCTCCTTGTCACTTGAGAGACCTTGTGAAGGAAAAAAAAAAAATCTGTCTCCTTCTTCAGACTGTGATCTCCAAGTGGGCCGGAGCAGTTTTGCAATCTCGGCTTACTGCAGCTTCCACCTCCTGGGCTCAAGCGATCCTCCTGCCTCAACCTCCTGAGTAGCTGGGATACAGACGCGCCACCACGCTTGGCTAACTTTTGCATTTTTTGTAGAGATGGGGTCTCACTGTGCTGCCCAGGCTGGTCTCAAATTCCTGGGCTCCAAGCGATCCTTCCACCTCGGCTTCCCAAAAACTGCTGGGATTACAAGCGTGAGCCACCACGCCCGGCCCAGTGCCGTATTTTTTTTTTTAAAGGCAAGGGCATGGAGAATAAAATGGGTGAATGAGCGGGGCGAGGCAAAGCACGGTGGTTGTTCCCCTTTAACCACACTGTCCAGGCCGGGTCCGGCGCTAAACTCAGAGCCCAGACACTCGATCATGCGCATGCGCAGCGCTCTCTTCACCCCCGGCGCCCACCCCGCCCTAGCCCCGCCCCTTAGGGGCTTCCTTCGGGTCGCGACCAATTAGAGGGAGGAGGCGGGATCCTGGCTGCCAAGGTGCTCACTGGGTAGCGTCCCTAGCGACTGTTGCTAAGACTGTGGGTCGCCGCAGGTGGTGGGAGTTAGTTTTGGCCGCCCGGGCCTGAAAGAGGTCAAGGGTCATTGCAGAGCCAGGGAGGAGATGGTGAAGCAGACTATCCAGATATTCGCGAGGGTGAAGCCCCCCGTCCGGAAGCACCAACAAGGGGTACGGGCTGGAGCCTCCGGGGCGCCGGCGCGGCGGGGCCTCTTGGGCTGGGGTTGGGCGGCAAGCGAAGGGGCTGGGCGGAGGTGAGGGGCTTGCTGGCGGGCGCCGAGGCCGCCCGGAATCCCGCACACACTGACCGAGGAGCCCTGCAGCCTCGAAGTGCCCCGCGCGCTGCTGTCAGCGACGCGACCGACAGCCAGGCCACTCCCACCTGGCACGGCGCAGACCCGGCACAGAGCCATTTTTTTGCACCCAGGCACACGTGTTCACGCGGGGGCAGACTAGTGCACGTTCAGTATGCCTGTATAGTGTGCGCTTCAACTACACATAAGCACTTATTGCACCTTTCTGGGAAACTCACCCAGCACCGCACATGCAGATACACTCAAAGGTACGTTTTGGCCCTCGGGCAAAACGTGCAAGCAAGAGATGCATGTTTATGTACCTCTGAAATAATACAAATATAGATAGACACAAATGCACAAAGCATACACATATGTAGTACTTTGCACCCAGTGGGGCCTCAGTAATTAGTTGACTCTGTTGTTATTCTCCAACATAAACGTGAACCTTTACATATACTCCTTGTATTAATAGATACAGGTAGATGCTTAAGCATCCTGACCCAAAGAATACGCAAGTGTACTTCATTCAGAAACAATTAACTAAATATTTTCTAGGTGCTTCCTCTAGTGTGCTAAATTCAGAAAGGTATAAAGAAGGTTAAGACGTTGCCCTGACTCTGAGAAATGATACTTCGTATGCTTCTTCTTTTTTTTTTTTTTTTTTTTTTTTTTTGAGACGGAGTCTCGCTCTGTCACCCAGACTGAAGTGCAGTGGCGCCATCTCGGCTCACTGCAAGCTCCGTCTCCTGTCCTGGATTCCTGCCATTCTCCTGCCTCAACCTCTTGAGTAGCTGGGACTACAGGTGCCCGCCACCACGCCTGGCTAATTTTTTGTGGTTTTGGTAGAGACGGGGTTTCACCGTGTTAGCCAGGATGGTCTTGATCTCCTGATCTTGCGATCCGCCTGCCTCGGCCTCCCAAAGTGCTGGGATTACAGGCATGAGCCACCACGCCCAGCACTTTGTATGCTTCTTAAATGTTTCAAAACATCCTCTCTTCTGCCTAGAAGGGAGCATAGTCATTCTTATGTATCTTGAGAAATGGCCACCTGACAGGTGCTTTATCTGCATTATCTCTCATTCTCACAAGAACCCTGCAAGGTTGGTGTCATTTTCCTCATTTTACAGATTAGGAAACTGAGTCTCAGGTTAAATAATGTGACCAAGGCACCCAGCTGGGGAGTGGCAGAGCTGTAATTTTTTTTTCAATTTTAGAACATTTATTTTATTCGTTATTATACTTTAAGTCCTGGGGTATATGTGCAGAACGTGCAGGTTTGTTACATAGGTATACACGTGCCATGGTGGTTTGCTGCACCCATCAATCTGTCATCTATATTAGGTATTTCTCCTAATGCTATCCCTCCCCTAGCCTCCCACCCCACGACAGGCCCCAGTGTGTGATGTTCCCCTCCCTGTGTGCATGTGTTCTCATTGTTCAGCTCCCACTTATGAATAAGAGCATGTGGTGTTTGGCTTTCTGTTCTTGTTTTAGTTTGCTGAGAATGATGGTTTCCAGCTTCATCCATGTCCCTGCAAATGACATGAACTCATCCTTTTTTATGGCTGCATAGTATTCCATGGTGTATATGTACCACATTTTCTTTATCCAGTCTATCACTGATGGGCATTTGGATTGGTTCCATGTCTTTGCTATTGTGAACAGCAGAGCTGTAATTTTAATTAAGGGTTTTTGATTTGAAAGCTATCCCCTTTTTGGAAACCTTTTTTGCCCCCTAACGTGACAATTTAGGCAAGGGCAATTTGGATCATGTTTGTGAGTATATGGAGTGGGAATATTAATAATGTATTCCTGTTCCATATATATACTGGGTATATGTCTATGTGGAACATCATAACATCTCATGATTAAGCATTTGCCTCATATAATTTATGTATTTAAAACAGGAATAAAGTAGTGTAGAAAGAACCATGGGTATCTTCCCATTTTCTCTCCTCTAATAATCACTTACATGCATTTCTTTTTAGAGTGCATCATATGTAAGGAGTGTATTGTATGTAACATTTCCCCCCAGATTCTTAGCTTAAACTGTTGAGCTTATCTACATGGACTCAGCAGTCAGAGCGGAGGCTGGGATAAGGTCAAGAGACAGGATGGGTAGGGGTGGGGCTCAGGGAAGTAGATGGAGAGTCTTGGATTTAATATTGAACTTTCTTTTCTCTTAAAATGCAGTGTTTGGATATTTTAATGTACCTCATTTTGTATGTCTTTGGTGAGTCTGTAGAGTGGATTGTTTGATCCTCCAGGAAGTAGTTTTAGGTGTCATATTTTTAGGTGTCACACACACACACACACACACAAAGAGAATGGGAATGAATGAATATTGAATTCGTATATCCCTGTTCTCCCTTAAAAACTCCACAGTTTAATGCCGTATCTTCTTGTCCGCAAAAGATCGTAGAGTTCTTTCTCTGACTAGAAATGCTTTTTGTAGTATTAAATTGAGAGTGACTCAAAGGTATTTTTTTCTTTCTCTCATTTTATAGCTTCATTACTGCATTACTTCTATTCTTTAAGGCATCATAAAGGAAATTGTAATAACAGATAAAAAGGATATATAAAATGAATCTTTGATAGTTTTAACAGTGGTAATGCTTTCCATTTGTACCATGCTTTATACATTTCAAAACATTTTCATATTCATCCTTGCACTTGTTCTGTCTTCTTAAAAAAATAACTTTGCTATCTCAAATAATATTTTTATGACTAAGGATAGAAAGCCAATATTACACTAAATAAGTGATCTGGTTCTAAGGGACTTTTCTTAAGGCCTCAAAGATTGTCTTAATCAGAGTAGTGGAGGGTCATTAATGGCAGTTAATATTCTTTTCTGTCTGCTGAGCAGAGAAATATAGAATTTTAAAAAATGGATGTAACTCCTCACTCTTGTATGTTTAATGTCTTATACACCCCCTTCGCTCACCTGTCTGGCTATAAAACTTTTTTTTTTAATGTAGTGCCCAACAGGATATAATTTTTAAATGTCTCTTGAGAAAACCTAGCCAGAAAGCCTTGAACCTGATGCCATTGCTTTCTACAAATACTTTATTTTATGTAATGACTTTTCTGCATGAATTCTTCACATTTTAAATGAGAAGTTTCAATAAAAATGTACTTAGGAAATTATTCAAACTTTCTGGAGATTTAGGTAGGCTTTTACTTGCTTAGGAATATGACTTTTCCCCCATAACCAAGCATCTAAATGGGTCTTAAACAGGAAGTATTGCCTGTTAGAAAGAATTTTATTTCCTGCTAAAAGACAAGAAGCCTTTAAAAAAAAAACCTTAAATCGAATGGCTTTTTTTTTATGGTGCATTACAAAATACTTCCATTTCCATTACATCATTTGATCCCCACAGCAATCTTGTAAGGGAGGTAATTCTGTTTTCCTCATTTTATGTATAAGGAACCTCAATTCTGAAAGTGGTGGCTGCTCACACAGCTGGTAAATTGAGCTCAGTGTTGGACCCAAGTCTTGGGACACCAAGTCTTATGCTTTTATTTATTCCACATGACCTCTTTATAGGCTTGACTTTTAATTTTCCTGGCCAATAAAAATGATGGAGTAGGAAACCAGGAAGAGAATCAGAGAATGTTACAGTCCTAAGGGTGTTGGTTAAGACCCTGTATTTCCATATCAGCTTAGAAAGGCTAAAGGATTTCTCCCAGGTCACTTGCTAATTAGTGGCTGAGTTGGAATGAGAACCTTGAAAATGACATCAAATACATGAATTACATGTGTCTTTTGAAGCCACATCTCTCTTATCAAATGCCTGAAAATGTCTCATGGAACCTTAGGCTTCTTTGAACATAACTTGAATTAGAGCATTCTTGGTGAGCTATCTGAGATGGCTCCAAACCTAGTCCTTTTATCTCTGGTATTTTGTAAATGCTCAGAAATGCTTACTGATTGTAGTAAAATGTTAACCCCTGATACATAATACTAAAGCAATACTTAGATAAAATGTTGCTTTTGGGCCATTAGTTTCTCAATGACAATAATAACAGAGATAGTCAAATACTCATATTTGAATGTTAGAGCATTCAAGGATGATCTAACTTTGATACAGCATTAATTTAGGTTTTACCTCTGGTTCAGTTCCATATATTTGTCTGAACCCACACACAGTTCAAAGAGAAAAATTATTCAAATTATATGATATTATGACTTTTTAATCTTAAGAGTATAATTTTCATATCATTACAAGTCATAATAACATGGTGATAGTTCAAGCCATAATTTCACCATTTTATATCCATTCGTTGTCTTCACATTTGCAGATTTATTCCATAGATGAAGATGAAAAATTAATACCCAGCTTGGAAATTATCTTACCACGTGATTTGGCAGATGGCTTTGTGAATAATAAGCGAGAAAGCTACAAATTTAAGTAAGTTTTTCTTTCTCCTTTTTTCATTTCTGTTTCATTATTGAACTAACTCTTGTATTACATTAATATTCATTGTGAAATCATTAGCACCATTTCTTGTGGAAAATGCAATGCAGCTCTTTGTCTCACCTAGTAGATTGAACTCAAGTTGCCTTTTCACTGCTGTGCCCAAGGTCAAAAACAATGTGTATTTCTATATCTGAGATTGTATTCCAAGATTCCAGCCTTTCTTTACTAGCTCTGTTTATCTAGTATTTTCCTACTCAACCCACTATGGTTTAGCAGTTACAGAAAGTTCCAATGCATGATTAAACTTCACTGAAGGTAAGAACTTACAGTATCATTTGTGTGCTGTATAGGTAAGCCTTCTTTATAAGATATATATGATATTTGGACCTCATATGCACATATGTATACTCTATATCTGTGCTGTCCAATATCATAGCCACAAGCCACATGTGGTTCTTGAACACTTGAAGTATGTTCAACCCGAATTGAGATGTGCTGTAAAGTGTAGAACATATGAAGGATTTTTGAAGACAACATGAAGAAAAAAGAATGTAAAATATCTCAAGACATTTTTTGTATTGATTATTTGCTGAAATTATAACATTTTGGTACATGAAACTTCTAACTTTGGTTGAAAGTATATTATTAAAAGTAATTTCAGCTGTTTCTTTTTGTTTCTTAAAGTTTTATTTATTTTATTTTAAATTTTTAAGATGGGGTCCTGCTCTGTCTCCCAGGCTGGAGGGCAGTGGTGGAATCATAGTTCACTGTGGCCTTGAACTGCTGGGCTCCAGTGATCCTCCCGCCTTAGCCTCCTGAATAGCTGGAACTACAGGCCTGCACCACCATGCCTGACTAATCTTTTTGCTTTTTTAAAAATGTGGCTAGTAGAAAATTTTAAATTACATATGCTCTCACATTTATGGATGCCATTATATTTCTCTTGGGCAGTGCTGAACTGTAATGGCTCAGTTGAAAAATACCAAACAGCTACCCTTGCATGAGCATCAGTGCCTTTGGTCTGAATACTCTTTTCATAGCTAGGTCTTGAATTTAGGGAGTATAGCTATTTCACATTCTCTTTATTCTCCATTTTCAGATTAATCTATTTCTTTTAATCTCCACTTTTGATTTCTGGAGAAGTTTGAGCCCAAATTAAATCCATCTTTGATCTCTGGCCCAAACTTTGGTGATGGATTTCTGGATCCTGCTGAAAGAGTCCTAATTCTTCTCTTCAATGTATCTCTAGACTGTTTTACAAAGGCCCTGTTTTGAGACTATTCCTGCCTTTGCCCTTTGGATAAAACTATCCCAGATTTTTTTTTTGTTTCTCTCTCTCTTTCTCTCTTTTTCTTTTTAAATTCTTTTCTTTTTTTTGAGACAGAGTTTTGCTCTGTAGCCCAGGCTGGAGTGCAATGGTGTAGTCTTGGCTCACTGCAACTTCCGCTTCTCGGGTTCAAGCGATTTTCCTGTCTCAGCCTCCCAAATAACTGGGATTACAGGCACCTGCTACCATGCCCAGCTAATTTTTGTATTTTTAGTAGAGACAGGGTTTTGCCATATGGGCCAGCCTAGTCTCGAAATTCTGATCTCAAGTGATCCACCTGCCTCAGCCTCTCAAAGTGCTGGGATTACAGGCATGAGCCACCTCATCCGGCCTTTTTCTTTTTAAATTCTTACATGCTTTTTTTGTTGTCTCATAAAGAATTCTCCTTGGTCTTCATAACTCTACCTTTTGTCTTTCATATATAATATACATCTCTCCCTCCACTTCTACCTCCTTTTCTTATTATGTCTTTTACAGTAAGTACAAGCAGGGCTTGCGAACCTATTGTTGCCTAGTGGGGTGGTCCTCACCTTGTCTTCGTGTCTCCCCATTGTCTTTCATTATATCCTTTAAGGAATAGCCCTAAAGCCTGTGCTTTTCTTTTTCTTTCTTTCTTTTTTTTTTCCAAGACAGGGTCTCACTCTGTCACTTAGGCTGGAGTTCAGTGGTACAATCTCAGTTCACTGCAGTTCTGACCTTCAGGGCTCAGGTGATTCTCCCACCTCAGCCTGTAGTGAGACTACAGGTATGCACCACCACATCCAGCTAATTTTTTTTTTTTTTGATAGAGACTGGGTTTTACCATGTTGCCCAGGCTGGTCTTGAACTCCTGGGCTCAAGCGATCTGACCCTCCTTGGCCTCCCAAAGTGCTGGGATTACAGGTGTGAGCCACTGTGCCTGGCCCCTGCTTTGCTTTTTCTGAAGAGGACATTCTCCAACTGATGTAAGCATACCTTCATAATTGTGACTTGTTACCAGCTGGCCTAGGCCAAAATCTATTACATAGAACAACAGTTTGCTGAAATATTTTATTCAACATGATTCCATTTGATTGATAAGAACAGTTTACTATGTCTTTATCTATGGACCCTATCCAAAGTATTCTTTTATTTATTTATTTTTTTGGAGATGGAGTCTAGCTCTGTCGCCCAGGCTGGAGTGCAATGATGCAATCTCGGCTCACTGCAACCTCCGCTTCCTGGGTTCAAGCAATTCTCCTGCCTCAGCCTCCTGAGTGGCTGGGATTACAGGCATGCACCACCACACCTGGCTAATTTTGTTTCCATTTTTAGTAGAGACAGGGTTTCACCACATTGGCCAGGCTGGTCTAGAACTCCTGACCTCAAGTGATCTGCCCACCTCGGCCTCCCAAAGTGCTAGGATTACAGGTGTGAGCCACTGCACCCGGCCCCAAAGTATTCTTTATACAGATACAAACAGAGTGCAATTGTTGTAAAAGCACCATTGGCTTATTTCTAAATCTCCGAATTGAAAATAATGGTTTTAATATTCAAAATTAAAAATTAATAAAATATTCAACTTACACATATGTTCAGAGATAAATATTTAAGCATTTTAAATATTTATATTCATTGTGAAATCATTAGCACCATTTCTTGTGGAAAATGCAATGCAGCTCTTTGTCTCACCTAGTAGATTGAACTCAAGTTGCCTTTTCACTGCTGTGCCCAAGGTCAAAAACAATGTGTATTTCTATATCTGAGATTGTATTCCAAGATTCCAGCCTTTCTTTACTGGAAGCATTTTAAAGGCTGTTTTCCCCCAAGAACATTTATTCAACCAATAAATCCTTATTAGCTACCCACTGTGAGCTGTTTTAATTGCTAGGAATACGGCAGGGAACACAACAACGCTCCTGCTCTTAGGGAGCTTACATTTTAGTGGGAGGAGATAGAGGAGAAGTCGGTAAGCAAAACGTACGTCAGAAGGCACTAAGTGCCATGGAGAAAAGTGTGACTAAAAAGGGGAATGAGGAGTGCTGGGCGAGGGGGTGAAGGAGAGGAATGGTCGCAACATTTAATAGGTCAGGGAATGTGTACAGTAAAGGAACATTTGAGCAAAGACTTGATGGAGGTGAGGAAGCCAGCCATTCAAGTATCTAAGGGATGAGACTTTCAGGCCAAGGGAATAGCAAGAGTGAAATCCCTAATGGGGAGGACGCCCGGCGTGTTTGAGAAGATCTATGTGGCTGGAGTAGAGTAAGCAAGAGGTAGAGGGGAGTAAGCATGAGGAGCGTAAGCATGAGGAGCACAGTAAGCACGAGGCAGCAGAATGGCCAGATCACATAGAGCCTTATAAGTCACTGTGAGGACTTGAGCCATGAGAAGGCAATGGAGGGCTTTGAGCAGAGGAATGAAATGATCTCACTTACGTTTTAGCAGGATCACTCTTGTTGACATGTGGAAAACAGGCTGGAAGGGGGAAAAGGAGACTAGTTAGGCTATTGCAAGAGATACCAGGCAAGAAATTATGGTAGCATGGACCAAGGTGGTAACAGTGGAAATGTTGAGAAATAATTGAATTCTGGATATGTTGTGAAGGTCTCACTTGACAGAGTTTGCTGATGGATTAGACATAAAGTATAGTAGAAACAGAGGAGTCAAGCAGATCCTAATGGTTTTGGACTGAACATTTAGAGCGATAGAGCTGTTGCTTTCTGGGATGAGGACGAGCACAGGAAGTGCACCATTCTTTAGGGTGGGAAGAAGTCAGCATATGCTGAGTTTGAAATGGAGTTTAGAAAAAGCCTACTCAAGTTCCTAACAAATGAAAGGACCTCCTAAGAATCAGGAAACCTAAGTTATGTCTCAAGGCATATTATTGATGAGCTCTAAGACTCTGAGTAATTACTTTATCTCTGTGGATCTCGACTTCTTCCTCTGTTAATCATTAGACTGAACCTGTTAAAATCCCTTCTAATTGTGATTCTTTTGTGCTCTTCAGTGGTTTTCAGAAGACAGTTGATCAAAATGCCTTTTCAGATTACTATGCAACTATATTGTATAAAATGCAATATTTTGGGATGATGACATTTGATGTTTAATATATAGTTAATGGTTTATTGTAAACTTTGGTGCTAAAATTGTTCTTCTAAAATGTGTGGGGAAAAGTCAATAAAAAGAGAACTCTGGATTGCTTGTGTTTCTACCACCTGTTATTTTAAATAGTGGAGAATGTCATTTTCCCCCAAGGAATTCAATATGCTTTGTAGATATTATACTAAAATTACATTTTAGTTTAATTTAAATCTTGTTGGAAGTGACTGGTACATGGTAGGCCCTCAGTATGTGTTTGTGGAATGAATAGATCAATTAGAAATGAAAATGCTATCATTAATTTTACACAAGGTACCTTTCAGAAGATATTATGTGTGTGATTCACTGCCTTCTTTAAAACTTCTGCCATCTCTTTTATTTACATGGTAGTAGATATAATTACTCTTTTTTAAAGAAGTGGGGTAGAAAATGGCTAATTGATTCACCCAGTCATCACCCATCTGATAAAAGAAGTGAACCAGCCTTATCATCATTCTCCTCAAAAGCTGAAAATATGTGCTCAGACCTCATACTACACAGTGCTCTGAAAAGCAGTTCAGCAGCTATGTTGTTATGTTGACCTCTGTGTTATGTTGGTGTTCATATCTAAAGCTGTGATACATCTATAGAGTTTTGAGAAGCAATCTGGGCACACTAAACAGTAAATATTACTGTCTAAAATACAATCTTCCCTGCTAAATGACATACTAGCCAGAGTGCCTTAGATTATCTCTTTGTATAGTTTGTTTGCTTCTCTAAAATGGAGGTAGGTCAGCTGTCTCTACTAAACTCTGTCACTACTGAAAATATGAAAATTAGCCAGGTGTGATGGCACACCTGTAATCCCAGCTACTCGGGAGGCTGAGGCAGGAGAATCGCTTGAACCCAGGAGGCAGAGGTTGCAGTGAGGTGAGATAGCGCCACTGCACTCCAGCCTGGGTGACAGAGTGAGACTCTGTCTCAAAAAAAAAAAAAAAAATAGATTCTGTGTCTTCTACCCCGAGTGTTCCACTGTGCTTGCAATCCAGTACTAAGCTAAGTCAGAGTAGCATTGCAAGAAGAGTGAAATTGACACCACACCACCACCCCCTTCCCCTAAGCCATTGCCAATCTGATTAAACCTTCTCTCTGCAGGACGGGTCTATCTTAATTTACTTTTTGACTTTTGACTCATGGTCAACAAAATGAAACAAAACCATCCTGAGAATTAAATGGTTGATGCTAGGATATAGCACCAAATTAGTGGAAAAATAAACTTTAGTTCAAAATACTAAAACTAAGTTCAATAATCATACGGTTCACAGTTGCGTTATTTTCTCACACGTCAGACATCAGAAGTTCCTTGGCTGTTTACATCCTGTTCTTGTATTTCCATTTCATGCAGCTATCTAGTTTTGAATTTCTTGCCAATTGTAGACACTGTCCCTCTTGAGAGCTAAAAAGCACACAATTTGTTATTTGGTTCAAAGCTGCTGCAGTTTTTCAGAGGGATTTATTGTGCAGATCTTGTCAAAGCAATACTGTTTACCCACCATTTGTATACAGGAGTACAACAGCACAGTGTGGTTGAGACTACAGGGCAAACATTGTGCTAAGTTAGGTAAGCCCAGTGATGTAAATATGGGGTAATTTATAAAGCTTTTAGAAAAACAAGATTTGTTAATCTGATAGTGTTTGGAGGTGCGGCTTTTAAATAATTACTATTTTTCACATTGCAGATTTCAAAGAATTTTTGATCAGGATGCAAACCAAGAGACCATTTTTGAAAACATTGCCAAACCAGTTGCCGGGAGGTAGGATTTCCCATATTTTGTTCGGTGGACTCGTGGTTTTTCATGTCATCTTCAATTCTCAGATAACTGTGGTAGTGTGCTCAAGTGTGTCAATTATATACTTAGGCTGCAGGACATGTAATGATGATAGCATTAATACCTTCTGTTCCTATAACCATTTGTTTTAGATTTAGATTCTGGGTCTCAAAACAAAACAAAACAAAATAACACAGCGAAATAGACTAGCTATTGTTACTCCTATTTGTAAAGATATATAAACTGAGGGTCACAGAAATTAAGTGACACTACTCAGGGTTGCATGGGTAGTGGTGGCAGAGTCCTAGACGATTTTCTGACTGTTAAGTTCAGTGTTCTTTCCTCAGTACAGTACGTCAAACATACGGTTAGATGGACAAAGGATAAGGTATGGGTGGCACCTGGGAGGCTGCCTAATGATGCTGGCCCTGCTCTACCCCAGGGTCATTTCAAAGCTTGGCCCTTTGGTTTAATATATCTAGCTAATTTTAGGCTGCTGACTACTAGAACCAAACTCACATGAGAGTGCCAAATAAATCAGAATGCCAATTTATTAATATGTCTTGGCAGTCTCCTAGGGACTAGACACTCAAGCCCTTTGATAAGCACACAGTCCTCTTATAGGGAATCCATATGGAAAACTACTGCTAATAAGCTTGCTTTCTGATCTGAAATCATTTGGATGATGCTAATGACCTAATGATAATCCCAAGATATATTAATCTTTACAGTTAAATAATGAAAATTATACCTGCTAAATGAGCCCAGTTTTCAAGTCTGCTCATCAGTACACCTTTTTTAGTGGACATTGCTGGGAACACAGTGCCACATTTTGTCTCTCAAACTCCTGTTTTATGAATCCTGTGCAAACCATGCCCTTCTCTTTTTAATACAGTCTTCCTTCATTAGGTAACTTACAATCAAGAAGGCTTAAACTATTTTAGAGTTATAATCACAATCCAATAACACCTCTTTAGATGAAATTCAAGTCTCCTTGATTAGATGTCAAACATTTCTCAAATTCCCTTCTTTTTAGCAATCATTTGGGCTGTGTCATTTTTCAGATAGCTAGTTTCATGTGTTTTATTTTTAAATTTCCTAACATCATTCAGGAAGGGAAACTTAAGTTTCTTTTTCATGGATGCCTAGGTTTTCCTTCCACTACAGACTCTCTCATCTTGACCCCACTTTCTCCTCCAGCTACTGCCCTTTTCTTCAGCTTTCTTTTATAGAAAATATATTTGAAATGGCCAACTATATTCACTACTTCAGTTCCTCTCCTAAACCCTGTTCTTATCATGCTTTTGCCTCCACTGCCTCACTGAAATTGTTTTTGTCAAAGTCAGCTATGACTTCTATTTGCTAAATTTAATAATGATCATTTCCCAGTCCTCATGCTATGTGATATGTCTGCCATTTTGACACAGCCGATCACTTCGTCCTCCTCCAAATACTTTCTTCACTTGTTGCACTCTCCTGGTTCTCCATTCCTTCTCAGTTAATTTATGCGGTTTTAATTGTATGTACTGACCATTTCCTCTTGCTGTTCCCTCTGCCTGGAATTCTCTTCCCTCAGAAATCTGCACGATTTCTCCCTCAGCAACTTGAAATCTTTGCTTATAGTGGCTTTCTCAGTAAGGCCTTCCTGTAGTACCTTATTTAAAATTGCACCTCCCTATTTGACTTTATTTATTTTAGCACATATCACCATCTGACTTTTTTATTATTATTATTTTACTTTAAGTTCTAGGGTACATGTGCACAACGTGCAGGTTTGTTACATAGATATGCACATGCCATGTTGGTTTGCTGCACCCATTAACTCGTCATTTACATTAGGTATTTCTCCTAATGCTATTCCTCCCCCTGTCCCCCACCCCATGACAGGCTCTGGGGTGTGATGTTCCCCACCCTGTGTCTAAGTGTTTTCATCGTTCAATTCCCACCTATGAGTGAGAACATGCAGTGTTTGG
The DNA here is from genome assembly GCF_009828535.3 of Hylobates moloch. Taxonomy (NCBI): domain Eukaryota; kingdom Metazoa; phylum Chordata; class Mammalia; order Primates; family Hylobatidae; genus Hylobates; species Hylobates moloch. Next base: position 38,249,381 of record NW_026652295.1, on the reverse strand, counting down.
TTTTCCATCTTGTGAGACGGGGTTTCACCATCTTGGCCAGGCTGGTCTTGAACTCCTGACCTCGTGATCCACCCACCTCAGCCTCCCAAAGTGCTCAGATTACAGGTGTGAACCACTGCGCCCGGCCCTGACATATTACGTAGTTTAATTCTATATTAGTTTTTGTGTCTATTTGCCTCCACTAAAACAAAGCTCCATGAAGGCAGGGGCTTCGTTTTATTCACTGATGTGACAAACTCCATGATAACAAGATTTCAAAACCAACAGGCAAGAGCACTTTTATCCAAGCAGCTCAAGTTGGTCCTAGTGGGTTTTATCTTTTATCAATAAGAAATATTCCTCTTTATCCTTTTTATTACTTTTCTTCTTGTATTCTTTTTTTTTTCCTGAAATTAGATTTGCTATTTTTTTCTGTCAGCCTTTGTCTTATCTTTCTCCTTCTCCTAGTTCCACTGCCTTGTGACATTTTGTTTTTAAGAATGGGCCTGATAAATAAAATATAGCTGCTTTTGCCTTTTTAGCTAAACCCACAGTTCTTGATCTTTAATTAGTTACTTTAACCAGTTTATCTTTATTAGGATCACCATGATTTGGAGCTATTCCTCCTATGTTATTTTCTTTCTCCTCTTTATTATACTCCCTAATTTTTTTTCCTTTCTTGCTTTTTGTTGGTTTGACTGTTGTTGCTGCTTCCATTTTCTTTCTCAAGTTGTACATTGTACTTCAACGGCTCTAGTTTAAATTCAGATATTTAAACATTTGTATTTTTCTCAACATCAAAAACGTTGTCTATGTCTCTATCTTGCTCTCTCTGTCTTTTCTCTAGTCAAGAATGTTAGGATGCTTTTACTTTGCCTCTCCTATACCTCTACAACTTCCACTGTGGAGATCAACTGATATTTCTGTCTGAATTATTATTATTAATTTTTATTAACACTTATTTTAATTATCTCAAAGTTATACCTATTTCTTTGTCTATCACTGTTTCTTGTATTCGTGTCTAATTCTTAGATTCCTTTTGGTAATCATCCTTTAATAACATCTTAGAAAAAATTCAGGACTGGGGAACTTTCTGAAGTCTTTCCTTTCCCTTCACAGTTAAATGAGCCCAGGAGTTCAAGACCAGCCTGGGCAACATAGTGAGACTTTTGTCTCTATAAATAATTTTAAAAATCAGCTAGGCATGGTGGTGCATGCCTATAGTTCCAGCTACTCAGGAGTTTCAGGTAGGAGGATCACTTAAGCCCAGCAGGTTGAGGCTGCTATACCCGGCCATTTGACTGGGTATAGCACTGTACGTTAACAGTTCTTTCCTCTCAAACTGAAGATACTGCTCCATTGTCTCTTTGCATACAGGGTTGTTGAAAAGATGTCCATGCCAATCTGATTCTTATTTCTTTTTAGACATACTTTTAAAATTTTTTTTTTTACTTTCCAAGTGTTTTTAGGATTTTTTTCTTTTTTTGTTTTTATGAAATTTGATATTAATGAGTCTAGGTATGGATTTTTTTTTCATGTATTCTTATCTCTCAGTCAGCTATTTCAATCTGAAAACTCAAGTTCAAGGGCCATCACAGGGACCATTTCTTTGGTAATTAAAAAAAAGTTCTTTCTTTTTTTAAAAAAGTGATCTCATTTTTATTTATTTATTTATTTATTATTTAATTTTTTAATTTTTAGTTTTTGAGACATAGTCTCACTCTGTTGCCCAGGCTGGAGTGCAGTGGCATGATCACCGCTCACAACAGCCTTGACCTGCTGGACTTAAACGATCCTCCTGCCTCAAGGCCTCCCGTGTAGTTGAAATTACACATGCATGCTACCACACCCGGCTAACTTTTTAAATTTGTTATAGAGATGGGGTCTCAGACTGGTCTCACACTCCTGGGCTCAGGTGATCCTCCCACCTCGGCCTCCCAAATAATTTTCTTACCCTAACATATCTATTCTTTCTTTCTGGACCTGGCAGTCCTGTCCTTCAAATATTATAACTTCCCATTCCCAGTTCTCCTCTCTTTGCCCTGTGGTTCTCAGTTCTGCAAGAATTCGTCAGCACATAGGCCAGGCGCGGTGGCTCACGCTTGTAATCCCAGCACTTTGGGAGGCCGAGGCGGGCGGATCACGAGGTCAGGAGATCGAGACCACGGTGAAACCCCATCTCTACTAAAAATACAAAAAAAAATTAGCCGGGCGTGGTGGCGGGCGCCTGTAGTCCCAGCTACTCGGAGAGGCTGAGGCAGGAGAATGGCGGGAACCCGGGAGGCGGAGCTTGCGGTGAGCCGAGATTGTGCCACTGCACTCCAGCCTGGGCGACAGAGCGAGACTCCGTCTCAAAAAAAAAAAAAAAAAAAAAAAAGAATTTGTCAGCACAGACTTCCAGCGTGGTAATTTGCTTTTCAGTCATGTGAATTCTTCTTTATCCCTCTAAATTTTTTAATTTTTACTATTTTATTTTTCATTTCTAGGAAATGAAAAAGTCTATTCTTGCTTGTGAATGTGATATCCTCCCTTTCCCTCTGAAGATAATGATCTTCTTTTGAAACATTGGGTTTTTTTTTCTGTCTTCTTTTTCTTTATGTGTATGTTCTTCTGATGAGTTTGGTGCCTTGCTTTCCTGGTACAGATTTCCCTCAGATATTGGTGATTCTTTGTGGTGGGCTTATCCCTGTCATTTGAGAATGCTGTTGTCTGTTTGAGCATGCTGTTTCTGTTCACTGCGGCCTACCCTTGTGTCTATGGGGAAGGGCTGGCATGTGCTGAGGGCATGGTGTGTTTATTTGCTAGGCCTGAGGCCCTCTTTCCTCCAGGGTGCTAGGAGTATCTTACTGTCCCTAATCCAAGCTTCTCCTCTGCAGAAACATGTACCGCAACCGTGAATAGACAGATGGGGGCAGATTCACATTTTCTTCTCATTCATCTCTGTAGGAGAGGGTTGTTAAGCAAATTGACTTATTTAAGAGCCTGGGGAGGGAATCACTTTTTTCATTGACTTTAAATATGCTATATACAGGATGTTTATATTTTATGCAAATTTAAATTGTATGACTTTGAAATGGGAAAACATAAAATACTAATAAAATAAAGTGTCATTTATGCACAATATTTAAAGTAACATATCCCCATACATTGAAAATCAAATTTTTAAGAATTACATAATTTGGCAGGCCTTTGAATGGAGACTGTACCACTTTAGATATTAAACAGAAATGTCTGCTATTCCTAGTGAAGATTAGCCTTCAAGAACACATTCCCAACATAAAATCTGACCACTTTAAACAAGCCCTTTAGAGTTATTCTACTGGGTTAACACATTGTAGCTTAATTCTGGTTACTGTATGCAATTAAGGCTAAATAAAACTAATCACATTTCTGTCCAAAATTCTGTAATTCAGGGATCTCACCAATTTAGACATCTTTTCTACTTAGTCCAAACCAGTGATATCATGTGCATGACTGTATAGCAGGGGTCCCCAAAGCCCCAGGCCACGCACCGGTACCAGTCTGTGGCCTGTTAGGAACTGGGCCACACAGTAGGAGGTGAGTGGTGGTGGAGGGAGCATTACTGCCTGAGCTCCACCTCCTGTCAGATCAGCTGCGGCATTAGATTCTCATAGGAGCACAAACCCTATTGTGAACTGTGCATGCGAGCAATCTAGGTTATACACTCCTTATGAGAATCTAATGCCTGATGATCTGAGGCGGAACAGTTTCATCCCAAAACCATCCCTCCAACAACACACAATTATTTGGTGGAAAAATTGTCTTTCACAAAACCAGTCCCTGGTGCCAAAAAGGGTGGGGACCAAAGCTGTATAGGACTGCATGTATGGGGAGAAATAGTAAAGCTTGAACTTTGTATTATTGGAAATTAAGTAAAATAATCTTTGTGGTTATTTATTATTTAGTACATTTCCACTAGGAAGTGCTTCATCATGATGCCTCTTCTAATCTCAGGTGTCTTTGAAATCTATTTGGGTTGATTAGTAACATGTCAAAACTGCCTTTTGTCGTCTGAATTTTGCTCATTAATTTCTGGATGAATTTTTTTTATAAAGGTAAGATTTAAGAAGTCTACCAATGTCTATGGTATTGCAGTATACAAAAGAGCATCTTGTTGTTTTTTTTTTTATTTGCTATTATGCTTCTCAAACTGAAGTGCATCAATCTCTGGAATATGTGGTAGGCTATCAGAATACCTGAAGCTTCAAGCAAAAATAGTACATTATCCTTGAGTGCCCATTTCATTCAAAGACTTAGGGAGGAAAACTATGAAGTCTAGACATTTATGAGGTCTTATCACACATCTATGTTTTACCTAAAAGCTTGGGATGTAGGAAATTTACTTTATGTGCAGTGAGTAATTTTGCAAAAATTTGGAAATTCAATGTTTTGTAAGAACATGATGGTTTGACCAAAATGAATAGAATGTGCACTGGCAGGAGGACTGGCTATGCTATGACACAGTCCCAGTAGCTGGTGCTGAACAGCTAAGGCACCTACACTACAATAAGGCCAATGAGGTTGGCTTTTGGAAAGCTATTAGTCATTGTGAGCCACCACTTGTTAACCTTTGATTTCACCAGTGATTAACATTATCAGGAGCAGCCTTTCAATTTATAGTTAAGAAGATTTCTCTTTTCCTTCACTCTCTTGTTACTGTAAAGAGACGGCTACCCTCTCAGATTTGGAGAAGGATGTGCTTGACTACTTTTGCACATGTGCTCTTGCTGGGTGGGAGGCCAAGGCTTGATGCAGGGGATTTTCTCATGGCAGGGGGCAGTACCACACTCTCAGTTGTACCCAGGTCATTGCCCAGCAGGACTTTTACCTGTTGCTCTTTAGGAAACAGGCTTTGCTGATAATGCTGTGGGTTGCCTAGCACACCCAGTTCTGCTAATCTAACCAGAGAAGAGATCCTTCTCTTTCAAGACAAGGAGGCCAGAATAGGGAGAAAAAGGCTCACAAAAGAGGATTAAAAAAAAAACTTAGTTATTCACTTCTGTGTACTCATGGTTTTACCTTTTGTGGCTCAAAATATTTGGCATCAAGTCAAATAATCCAATTCTGGCCCTAGCCCTGTGACTAACTCCCTATGTGACTCTGAATCAGACATATCACTTCTGAATCAGTTATCCCTTCTGAGAAAGGGGATGCTAATAACACTAAGTTTACAAGGTTGTTTTAAGGATGAAAAGAAACAATGTACTTTACAAGCATCAGTGCCCTAATTCAATGTAAAGGATGAAAAAATTAGAAATCTTTAATTTCTTTGCCACTTAAAAAACATGCTTAGTGACCTCTGGTTCCAGACCAAGATAGAGTAGACACACTTCTCTCTATTCCCCTTACTAAGTACAGCAAAAGACTCTGGACGTCATATACAAAGAAACATGACTCTGAAAGTTGAAGAGAAGGTAACCTAGCTAGAGACCTCAGGACCTGAGAAGTGACAGAATGGTGAATCCCCTTGGATTTTTCCCCTCATATATCTGCAAAGAGCGGGGACACTTAACCACCCTGCCCAGATTGGATGCTGGAGAAACCAGACATCCAGAAACACCAGTGGGCTCGACAGAATCCTCAAGAAGAGTCTACTGTCTCTAGCAAGAGGGCCAGGGGACTGGCAGCCTAGCAAGACAGAAAACTTGTAGATACTAGTTGCCTTACTCCATCCAGATACCATGGAAAAACCCGTGACTCCACTTCTATGGGTTTTAAAGAGAAGGGGGCCCTAAGGGAAGTAAGGTTTCTACACTTCATTCAAACTGGTAAAATGTTAACAACAGTAGATCTCTGTAGTGATGGAATAGTTCTGTATTTTGATGGCAGTGGTGATTGCTTAATTCTACACATGTGAGAAAACGGCATAGAACTATACACATACATTGAACCAATGTCAATTTCCTGGTTTTGAAAATGGACTACAGTTATGCAATATGTAACCACTGGGGCAAATGGGATACAGAAAACTATTCTATACTCTCTTTATGACTTCCCGTAAATTTATCATTATTTCAAAATAAAGCAGTAAGAAAATCCTGAGTTAAAAAAATTTTAGTGACATTTGTTCTGTGATATTCTATTCTGTAAATTAGGCAATCTCAGTTATTGCACTGGAACTTCTCCCCCATGGGATTCAATAAAACTAATCCCATCTGAAATTCACAAAAACACCAGTGACATTTTGGTTTTTTTTCCAGGTTTACAGGAAACATTGTTCACCACTGAATTGTACAAAAACTCATTGCCTGTTCCCCAGATCCATTCAACTTCTGGCCACAATTGCACTTTGCCAGATGTGTTGTTTATAAACATGTACCTGCACTTGGCTTTACTTGCTGCTATGCTGAATTTCCTGATAACATTACATTTCTGGCTTTTGTGATGTTACAATTATACTTAAATTTAAACTTTTAAGTGTAACAATTTTAAAATTATATTTTCAACTGAGAACATGGTCTTATGATTAAAAACAGGGACACTAACATATCAGCTTAAAGCCATGTAATTATACAAGATGATGACCTTGACAAGCTCCATTAAGGACTTAACAAGGAAGGGGATAATATTCCCATTCTACCTACAGCCGGTGAATGTGAAGAAAACAACAGCAGTTGATGTAACAAGTATAGAATGTATTAAAGTTGCACATTTCAAACACAGATTTTATTACTGTAGGTAAAAAGTGAGCCTAAATCTGGGTTTCTCTTAAGAATAATTGATCAAGAAATTGCATACTATGATTTTTGCAATAATAACTACAAGTTATTCATAATTTTTGATAAAATACAGAAAAAAAAGCATAAGAGTTGCATGAAGCTATTTGATTGTAAGAAGTAGGATTCCTTGACAGAATATTGTATATGCAAGAGGTGAAAATTACTGGGTCAGCAGTAAAATAAAAAGCATTACTTGGATTAAAAAGTTAGCTGGGGGTTTCCTAAGATAATAAAAGAGACCAACCAGTGGATCGGAGATGCACTGATTCCTCAGCATGAAGAGACATCTCTTAAGCTGGTGCCTCCTGAAGCAGATCCTGAGGCTAGGATTCCGGGGAAAGTAATTTGTTTGGGAGGTGCGTTCAGGAAGCACCAGGAGTGCAGTAGGGAAGTGAGAAAGCGAAGGAAAGGAAGGTGGCGTCCTTTAAAGAGCAGGTTGCCACTGTAAGCAACTGGGACTTATTTCTACTGGTACCCACTGGGGAACTGTTAGGAACGTGTCTCAGAGTTGTCCCACCCAAGGGGCAAAGAAGTCAGGGCACTTGACCACTCCTGCCCATCATTGGTTGAAGGCTGCTTCTGGGGTGTTCACATCATGGCACTTTGAGCCTCACCTGTGTGTGAATTAAACTTCATGGAGGCAAGGACTCCTCTTTACCTTTGTTCACTGTTGTGTTCCCGGCTCCTAGAATAGTGTCAGGTGTCTATTAGATACTCTGAGTATTTGTTGAGGAAGAGAATTAGCAGATAGAGGACGATCCTTTAGCACCTGTCAGCCTTCCCTTTATTACTTAAATGCACAGTGATGGGCTTTATTTCTTATAAAGCGAGTTTTATTTTTGTTTCCTTCCTGAAGTACTTTTTGGACAGAGACCTTTTCAATGACTAAAATCATGCTATATAGACACCTGCTCTTTTGTCTAGGCCAGTGGTTCTCAAAGTGTGGTCCGTAACCCAGCAGCATCAACGTTACCTGGGCACTTGTTAGAAATGCACATACTCAGGCTCACCCAGACCTATTGAATCAGAACTATCTGTAGTTTAACAAGCCCTCCAGGTGATTCTGATGCACACTAAGGTTTGACGTTCACTCACCTAGGCCTACAGCTAGGTTGTGGGGTGATGCAGATAGGGACAGATGATACCGGTGGTATTTGTTGTTAGTATCTTTCTCAGAGATCCGAGATGCGCTCTAAACGACTTTATAATTCCGAAATTGGTATTTGTTTGTTTATAATTTACCTCCCACTTATTTCTAAAATAAATTAAAGCACCTTATCCTAAAGCCAGAACTGGCTTCGTATACATGAGACCTATGTCAGAACACAGGGCCCCATGCTCAGAAGGGACCCACTCTTGATTTAATGCACTATAGTTAACATTCACAGGAATGTTACAAGTTCAGAGAAATCTGAAACTATTTAGACTAAGTTAGGTGCTTAACAGATTATTTTCAGAAAGCTGAACATTTTCTCTAAAGATATAATTGGGGGAGACTATATAACACATTGACTAAGAGCATGGACTTTGGAGCCATATAAGTGCAGTTCAGATCCCAACTTTAATACTTATTAGCTGTGTGTCCTTGGGCAAGTTATTTCATCTTTCTCTGTCCTAGCTTTGTTTTTTTGTTGTTGTTGTTTGTTTGTTTTTAAGACGGAGTTTCACTCTGTCACCCAGGCTGGAGTGCAGCGGCATGGTCTCGGCTCACTGCAACCTCCGCCACCCAGGTTCAAGCAGTTCTCCTGCCTCAGTCTCCCAAGTAGCTGGGATTACAGGCATGTGCCACCCCACCCTGCTAATTTTGTATTTTTAGTAGAGACGGGGTTTTACCATGTTGGCCAAGCTAGTCTCAAACTCCTGACCTCAGGTGATCCACCTGCTTTGGCCTCCCAAAGTGCTGGGATTGCAGGCGTGAGCCAACATGTCTGGCCTAAACCAGCTTTTTATCTTTAAGTGGGGAAAATGATACTGTAATATCTACCTCATTTGCCATGACAATCCAATGAGCTGTACATGAAAATCACATGCCCCAGTCTATGTGATTGCTCACTAAGTACATAGTGCATGCTCAATGAGTATTAGCTGTCATCCATTTTTGGCTCCCCACCAACATTTTTATAGAAAAGGATTTTCATCCCAATTCAGAATTTTACCAAGTTATGAATGTTCTTCTGTATGATTTTTTCCCCCTTAACTCATTTTAGATTTGGTTTCTCCCGAGGCACCAAATAGTTTGCAATTTTATATCAGATCTTTAATTCAGGACTTGAGGATATATTTACAAATAATCCAAAGGTATTTCTAGTTATTATTTCTCACCGTGATAGCCTCCAAAAGAAAGATATGTAAAGAACACAAATAGAAGGCAAGGTGTTCTGGAAAATCCTTCCTATACAAATGTGTAGTGATTGATTACAACTGGCAAGATTTTTACTATAATTATTTGACTTTATAATTGACTGGCAAAAGCAAAATCATACTGAAAATATGTTGTTTGAATGGTTGGAGAAAATACAGCAGTAAATTTATCTCGTGCTTTATCACTTGCAGATCTAAATATCTTCATTTAAAAGTTCCTTTACTTGGAGCAGAGCACTTTTAGCAGAGTTTCTATCATTGTCAGTGAATTCGAACCTTACTGTTATACTAGGCCATGTGTTTCTGGTCAGAATTTTTAGTGTAATTCTTGCTAAATAATAGGAACAAATTTACTTATTAATTGATAACACTAAGAATACATATTATTTTATATAAATCTTTGCCAATGTAAGAGCAGTTTCACATATATTATCTCACCTAATTTTTATAATGACCCTATGGGTTGATAGGTATTATTATTCCCATTTTAGATGAAAAACAGGGCCCTGAGCATTTGATTGGTTTCTGCAGGGTTACCCAGTAATTAGGTTGTGGAGCTGAAACTAGAATAGATCTTCCTTTCATAGTCTTTTGTTTCTTAAATTGCTTTATCACACCCAGCATTTATGTGTTTCATTCAATTTCATTGAAATCATCCTTGCTAAATTCACTAATGATGTTCATGTCCCTGAATCGGTGGCCTTTATTCAGTCTTCATCCCATTTTACCTTTCAGTAGCATTCAACAGTATTAACTCTTTCCTTGTGGCCATGACAAATAGGCAAAATTGAGATGATTGTTTTGTCTTGGTGGCCGGGAGTTGCGGGGGGTGGCTTTTGTCTTGGTGGCCGGGGGGTGGAATTGGGAGTGGGGTGGAGTTAGGAAATGAAAGGCAACTTTCCCTTTTACTGCTCACCTCCTGAGTTTTTTCTCCTGTGCTCCAGATGCCCAAGTACTTTACCTACTGCATCCAACTCCCATGCTCTGTCAAATTTTTGCATGCACTAAATGACATTTCTTCCTTTTGTTCATAAAATTCTTCATTCAGTGTAGCTGTTCTCAGAGGAAAATAATTAGATATATGAAACTTCATTTGACATTCATTCTGCTAATATTTACTGAGTGTCAGCTGTATATCAAGCACTGCAAATAAGTCTTAACTTTCTTAAAGGAATTTGTGTTATTAACAGAAAGATCCTGACTGCCTTGGTGGCTCATGCCTACAATTCCACCACTTTGGGAGGCCAAGGTGGGAGGGTCGTTTGAGCCCAGGAGTTCAAGACCAGCCTGGAGAAAAATATTTTTGTTTACCAAAATTAGTCCAATTTCAGGCACAGCAATACACTGAAATGAAAGATATTAAGTTGTGTGAGAGACATATTGGGCAAGCATCCAATTATGTCATTGCCATACTTACAGTCCTCACAGCTTCTGATAAGGAAAAATGTTCCACCCAGTTTCCAGTGGAACTATGTTGTGATCCTGTGACACTGTCGTCTACAGCCATGGCTGAAGGAATCTGAGTCAAGGGCAGCAAAGCAAAGGCTGCCTGCTTATGGTATAGGAGGTCAATCTGGGGGCTAGAAGCATTGCCCAAGTAGAAATGAGCTGGGGCCATCAGACTCTCACTCTTGGCGGTGTAAACTGGGAAAATCTGGACAAATCGGGCTATTACCAGGAACAGAAGCTGAAAGGCATTCAGGTAGAGAGAATGAGAGTCTGGAAGGATCACTGTGGACAAGGAAATGACAGTTATGAATCAGCAGAGGCTATGCTAGACAAAGGTAAACAAGGAGAAGGGTCCTAAGAGATCTGGAGGCCTGGAGGAAATTCCCGTTTCCACATGCCCTCATATTCTTACAATTACCTTCCTTCTTGTTGGTTTTTGTTCATTATATCAGAAGCGTCTAATGAAATCAGGGCCACCTTTTATAAGTAGACTTGATCTATTTTGTATATAACAAATTTGTTGACCTGAGTAAAGATTGAGAAATTCCTTTTGAGTTCATATTGAATGTCCAAAAGCAAAATAATAGTTGTGTAAATGAAGTTTAATGCTTGAATCAGAGGAGTTTATTGAGCCTAGTCTCTAGTGTGAAATGCGAAACCAATATTCTTCACTAGTGACTGCAGGTGAAGCATATGATGTTACTTCTCTGCTCAGAACCCTTCAGTGGCTCCACATTTCACTCAGAGAAAAAGCCAGCTCCTTGTGATGGCCTAGAAGGAACTCTGGCGTCCTAGGCCTGGGCCTCGTGCAGTCCATTTGTTTTAACGCTCAGCGGTTGCTGCCTTGAAATTCTTAACAATTTTATCTTTGAACGTATGTTTTGTAAGTGAAGTCCTGTGAGACAACAAAGCATAAACCTGAACAGGGGAGATCTGTGGAGCAGCAGCACACACAAGTGGTTATGCTCCAGCAGCAGTTTGTGCGCAGGCAGGCTCAGGCACAGAGCAGCATCCACGCAATAGCATTTGGCCCGCTGTATACACCTCAGAGCAGTCCAGGATACCATGGGGACCCCAGCAGGAGGGTATCCTGGAACCTGGACCCAGATTAGCAGTAGCGGCTGTGGTGGCATGAGCAGAAGTGGCAGTGTGGCCATGCCAGAGCAGGGCTTCCCATGGGGGCTGGACCAGGACTTGCCTAGGAGGTGGCTATCCCGTAGGTACCAGAGCCAATCTCTTTGTCCTGAGTGTCTGAACAGAAACTTTTGGAGCTCAGGCAGCAAACTTGACCAGTAAATTATTACAAAATTAAAGTGTGCATGTTAACATCGCAATAAAACATATCAAGAAGTTGTTAGAATTCTTCAGAATTTAGAATTACCAGTTTTGAAAACTGCTGCAACTTTGTAAGGCAAATATCTAGAGGCTTAGAAATAAAAATTAAATTTAAAGGCTGGGTGTGGTGGCTCACACCTCTAATCCCAGCACTTTGGGAGGCTGAGGCAGGTAGATCACCTGAGGTCAGGAGTTCAAGACCAGCTTGGCCCTGTCTCTACTAAAAAATACAAAAGTTAGCCGGGCGTGGTGGCATGCGCCTGTAGTCCCAGCTACTCGGGAGGTTGAGGCATGAGAATGGCTTGAACTGGGAGGCAGAAGTTGCAGTGAGCCGAGATCGTGCCACTGCACTCCAGCCTGGGTGACAGAACAAGACTCCATCTCAAAAAAAAAAAAAAAAAATTAAAATTATGGATACCATTTTCATGTGAAAGTTCAGATGAACCAATTATTAATAAGACAATTTTGAAGTTAATTTTTTTCTCATAATAGTAACAATGAGGGAAATGCATACGCAGGTGTTTTGAATTATGAACTTACCATGAAGCTTCTTTCAGTTTCTTGTTCAACCTCCACAAGTGACAGGAAATATCATAGGAAACATTAAAATGCACTGTATATGTTTACATTTAAAACAAAATTCAAACTTCCATGAAACTGATTTGCATGTAGGGTTAAATGTTTTTAGAAAAATTAGTTTGCAAGAATCATCAGCTTGAACATACTAAAACTTACATTTTGAAGTAATTTACAGAAATTTACCTTAATGTTGTCACAGTTTATAAAATACTCTTAGCTCTAGTGATAACTGGGCTCAACCAAAAGATCTTTCTCCAAATTGAAAGTTAGCAAGAATTATAGAAAGAATGAATACGACCTACTATTTAATAGCACAACTATAGTCAATGTGTGACTATAGTCAATAATAACTTAAGTATACATTTTTAAAATAATTAAATGAGTGTAATTGGATTATTTGTAATACAAAGGATAAATGCTTGAGAGGATGTATGCCCATTCTTCATGATGTGATCATTATGCATTGCATGGCTGTATAGCCATATGTATCGCCTTAAATATTTACACCTACTATGGACCCACAAAAATTAAAAAGCTAAAAAATAAAAATGAAATCAGAAAAAATGATTTGTGAGCTTGCATGTATCAAAAATAATTGACTTTGCTTTCAATTATATCCATTGAAAATGAAGTTGCTAAAAATATAAACTTCAATGATCAAATAAATGAATATGTAGAAAAGGAAGCGAGGAAATGTGTGTGATCAGTCAAGATATATTAATAAAGTATTATTGTTTTTATGTTGTATAAAATTATAGCATCAACATATTATATTTTTGCAATTTGGAAATTTATCCCTTACTCATTTATTATTATTCCTCTAATTATAAGTTATCCCTGTATTACAAACACTAAAATGTTTTTAAGGGAAAAAGTTTTACATTTTGGTACCTTTAACAGCACTTTTCCTCTACTTTTTCAACAAGGGGCCCTGCGTTTTCATTGTGCACTGGGCTCCGCAACAGTTTAGCCAGCCCTGCCAAAAAGGCCTGCTTCCATGATCCACTTCCCCCTGGTAAACAAAGGGGACCTTACCTTATAGTTTTGTTTTATTTTTCTAATATTCTCCCTTTTGCTTACTCTGCTTCAGCTTTTAACATTCCGGAAACCTCTAGCCTTAAGGCTTTTTCCCTGGCTGTTGTCTGTGTCTGGAATGCTCTTTCCCCACATACCCAGATAGCTCACACTGTCACCTCTTTAAAGTCTTTGTTCAAATGATACCTTCTTAGTGAGGCCCATTCTGACCAGGCTACTAAAAACTGCAGCCCATCCCTGCCCCAACCACCATGGCATTCCTCACTCCCCTACCTGATGCCACTTTTTTTTCATAGCACTTATCATCTTCTAATATATAATTTACTTATGTGCTATGTCTATTGTACATTACCTGTCTCCTCTGCTAGAATGCAAGCTTCACAAGTACAGGGATCTTTTTGTTTTCTTCACTAATGATTCCCAGTCACATACAACAGTGCCAGCCCATAGTAAATACCCAGTAAATATGTGTGGAATGAAGCCTGAAACTATCAGTTAGACATGCAGCTGCTATGCAAGCCAAAATTATTCACATAACTGCAAGGTGTTATTCCTTGTTGTGCAATAGGCAAATTAGATTCTTGATTCCTCAAATTATTTGCAGCTACTGCTTTTGTATTTCCATTGATTTTAATTAATGAAAATTCCCGTTATAGAGCCATGCACTGAATGTGTGCTAATTAAATAGTGTTGTTCATGTAATTGTAGCATATTTAGAGCCATAAAAAGCTTTCAGAGTGCTAAAAACTTTGTTATAAAAGCTAAAACAGTTGTAAAATAAGAAAACCCCAATGGCTGAATTCTTTATTTGCTTGTTAAGAATATTTATTTCTTAGGAAACCCTATTTTGCCTCAATCTAAATGAAAATAGAAGTACCATATATTTTAACTTGGGAGTGTCTGTATTTTCACTCTGAGTTCGGCGCCTAGCCAATTGTGTCAGGAATTATTCTTATTCATAAATAAAATATTCTTCATCTATGGCTCTGTCGAGATTTAAATGTATATTTACTAACTTGTATTCACTCTCAAGCACTAGAATCTTTGGCAATCAGTATTTCTTTTTCTTATAATTTAAGCTTTGTTTACTTTATCATAAGAACACCACCTTTTCTTCTTACTGAGACAAAAATCAGGATTAATGTTACAGCTAGGAAGTATCCTTTTTAAATAAAATAACAAACTTCTTTCGTATGATACTTTTGAAAAAATGGAATTGCTTCTTTAATGGGAGAAATTGTGCTGAAAGCTGCTATGCTATGTTTATGTATCTGGTACAGGAAGTATTTCTATCAGTACATGAAAATCTGGATTTCCAAGGAAGCCACAAGAATAATGTAACATTTAAGTAGCAAGCCAAAGTTATTTTCTAAATGTTGATATGTAAAAACTGAATTAGCTTCTTGAAAAATAGTTAGAAGGATGAAAATCATGGCAATAATCTCATATCTATATTAGATGAAGTCATGCTGCAAAGATTCCCCAATTTCCATGTGATATTAATAATTATATGAGTAATAGTATATGAGTAAACGATGTAAGGTGCTAAGGAGATATTAAGATAGATGTTGAAAAGTTGTTGATTCTGTAGTTTCCCAATCTGTTTCATCCTTAATATTCTGGTGAACTTGTTAGGTCACATAGAAAAATGATCAGTCTAGGCCAGGTACGGTGGCTCATGCCTGTAATCCTAGCACTTTGAGAGGCCAAGGGGGGTGGATCACCTGAGGTCAGGAGTTTGAGACCAGCCTGGCCAACACAAAGAAACCCCATCTCTACTAAAAATACGAAAAAAGATTAGCTGAGTGTGTGGCACGTGCCTGTGATCCCAGCTACTCGGGAGGCTGAGGCAAGAGAATCACTTGAACCTGGGAGGCGGAGGTCGCAGTGAGCGGAGATCATGCCACTGCACTGCAGCCTGGCAAACAGAGCAAGACTCTGTCTCAAAAAAAAAAAAAAAAAAGAAAGGAAAAAGAAAACCGGTTAGTCTGGTATTAGTCTTCAGATCTTTTTCAATGACAACAGATGGAAACCCCCTGCAAAAGGGAATTTATTGGCTTACATAACTAGGAAGTCTAGAAATGTGTTGACTTCAATCTCAGTTTCCTCCATGTGGCCGACAGCACCAACTTGATAGGCTTATGAACCACCACCCTCAAGACAGGACATTGTCCTTTCTACTAGCTTCAGTAGAATTTCCACATGAGGATTCTGGAGTCACATCCCCATCCCCAGATCAGTCACTGTCACTTTGATTACCGTGGCTTCCTCAACCTGATTGTCAGTCCTTTCTGCACCATTTGAAAATAGGGAGAGGTTTCGACAAAGGACAGAAGTCGGTGATGCCACAGAAGAGAGATAAGAAAACAAACTGGGCAGGCCGGGCGCGGTGGCTCACGCTTGTAATCCCAGCACTTTGGGAGGCCGAGGTGGGCGGATCACGAGGTCAGGAGATCGAGACCACGGTGAAACCCCGTCTCTACTAAAAATACAAAAAATTAGCCGGGCGTGGTGGCGGGCGCCTGTAGTCCCAGCTACTCGGAGAGGCTGAGGCAGAAGAATGGCGTGAACCCGGGAGGCGGAGCTTGCAGTGAGCCGAGATTGCGCCACTGCACTCCAGCCTGGGTGACAGAGCGAGACTCTGTCTCAAAAAAAAAAAAAAAAAAAAAAAAAAAAAGAAAACAAACTGGGCAGATAAACTTCCGCTTTGGGTTAATAGGAAAAGTAAACAAACCCAAATCAATTAGAAGATACGTAGGAGATATTTCAAGGTTGAGGAAATTTAGAGATGACTATAGAAAATAAAAAAGAGTAGGGCTTGTTCACATTTTGGCTGTACCTGTGGCATCTAACAATTGTTTTTTTTTTTTTCTAATTCTGCCGTCTGTCTAACCATGGGAGGTTTACAGATACCTATACATTTTGGGTTGATTGTAGTTATACTAGATTTAAGAAAGAGCTAACACGAACTAGGTTCCTACTGTGTTTCAGGCTGTGAATACTTTGAGATGTGTGTGTGTGTGTGTGTCCAGTGTAAATACTGGACACACACACACAAACTTGGAGATACACACACATACACAATATCTCAAAGTATTTACAGCCTGACACGTAGTCGGAGCCTAGTGCATGTTAGCTCTTTTATAATATACATATTTATATATTATATACTGTACACACACACACACACACATTCTAGTTAAATCCATGAGGTGTAGATTCATCTGTGAAGAAAAACTTAAGACAATAGTGACTTAAAGTCATAAGCACTTACTATTTCACATACAAGAAACCTGCAGGTGGGCAGTCCAAGGCTGTATTGGCAGCTTCCTGGTCACTAGGGACTCAAGCTCCTTCTCCCTTGCTGTTGCACCATCTTTATCACATCACCTTGTGATACAGGATGGCTGCTTGAACTCCAGCTCAATTATGTACCTTCTAGGCAACAGAAAGGAAAAAGTGGGAAAAGAAGTTTGGAGCCCCTCATTTTTAAAGAGAATGTTTAGTACTATTATTTTTAAATTTTAGATTCAGGGGTACACGTGCAGGCGTATAACATGGGTATATTACGTGGTTCTGAGGTTTGGGCTTCTAATAATCCCATTGCCCGAGTAGTGAACATAGTACCCAACAGGTAGATTTTCAACTCTTGTTCCTCTTCCTCCTTCCTCCCCTCCACTCCCCCTTTTTGGAATCCCCAGTGTTTATTGTTCCCATCTTTGTGCCTTTGTTTACTCAATGCTAGCTCCCACTTACACATGAGAACATGTGGCATTTGATTTTCTGTTTCTGTGTTAACTCACTTAGGATAATGCTGCTGCAAAGGACATGATTTCATTCTTTTTTATGACTGTGTGGTATTCCATGGTGTATATATACCACATTTTCTTTATCCAGTCCACCGCTGATGGACACCTGTGTTGATTCCATGTCTTTGCTATTGTGAATAGTGTTGTGATGAGCATACGAGTGCGGGTGTCTTTTTGGTAGAAGGATTTGTTTTCTTTTGAGTATATACCCAGTATTGGGTTTTCTGGGTCTAAAGGTCATTCTATTTTTAGTTCTTTGAGAAATCTCCAAATTGCTTTCCACAGGGGCTGAAGTAATTTGCATTCCCATGAACAGTGTAGAAAGATTCCCTTTTCTCTGCAACCTTGACAACATCTGTTATTTTCTCACTTTTTAATAATAGCAATTCTGACTGGTGTGAGATGATATCCCATTGTAGTTTTGGTTTGCATCACTCTGATGATTAGTAATGTTGAGCATTTTTTATGTTGGTTGGCCATTTGTATATCTTCTTTTGAGAAGTGTTTGTTCTTTGTCCACTTTTCAATGTGGTTGTTTGTGTTTTTCTTATTGATTTGTTTAAGTTCCTTATAGATTCTGGATACTAGTCCTTTGTCAGATGCATAGTTTACAGATATTTTCTTCCACTCTGTAGGTTGTCTTTTTGCCCTGTTGATAGTTTCTTTTGCTTTGCAGAAGCTCTTTAGTTCAATTGTCAATTTTTGTTTTTGTTGCATTTGCTCTTGAGAACTTAAGTTATAAATTCCTTGCCAAGGCCAGTGTCTTGAAGGGTATTTCCTAGGTTTTCTTTCAGAAATTTTATTGTTTGAGGCCTTTCATTTAAGTTTTTAGTCTACTGAGTTAATTTTTGTATATGGTGAGAGGTAGGAGTCCAGTTTCATTCTTTTTCATATGGTTAGCCAGTTTTCCCAGCACCGTTTATTCAATAGGGTATCCTTTTCCCATTGTTTATTTTTGTTAACTTTGCCAAAAATCAGTTGGTTGTAGCTGTGCAGCTTTATTTCAGGGGTTTCTATTATGTTCCATTGTCCTATGTGTCTGTTTTTGTAATAGTACTATGCTTTTTTGATTACTGTAGCCTTGTAGTATAGTTTGAAGTTGGGTAATGTGATACCTCTGGCTTTATTCTTTTTGCTTAGGATTGTTTTGACTCTTTGAGCTTGTTTTTGGTTCCATATAAATTTTAGGATAGTTTTTTTCTAATTCTGTGAAAAATGATGTTGGTAATTTAATAAGAAAAGTGTTGAATTATTCCATTGCTTTGGGCAGTATGGACATTTTAGTAATATTGATTCTTCCAATCCATGAATATAGAATACTTTTCGATTTGTTTGTATCATCTATGATTTCTTTCAGCAGTGTCTTGTCGTTCTTCTTGTAGAGATATTTACCTCCTTTGCTAAATCTAGTGCTAGGTATTAGGTATTTTTTTGGTGCGTGTGGCTATTATAAATGGGACTGCATTCTTGATTTGGTTCTCAGCTTGAATGTTATTGGTGTATAGGAATGATAGTGATTTTGTATATTGATTTATGTATCCTGAGACTCTGCTGAAGTCATTTATCAGGTCTAGGAGACTTTCAGCAGAATCCTTAAGGTTTTCTAGGTATAGAAACATATCATCAGTGAAGAAATACTTTGACTTCTTCTTTTTCTATTTGGATGCCTTTTATTTCTTTCTCTTGCCTGACTGTTCTGGGTAGGACTTCCAGTCCTATGTTGAGTGGAGTGGTGAGAGTGGCCATCCTTGCCTTGTTGCAGTTCTTAAGGGGAATGCTTCCAGCTTTTGCCCATTCAGTATGACGTTGGCTGTGGGTTTGTCATAGATGGCTTTTATTATTTTGAGGTATTCTTTTGATGCCTCATTTGTTGAGGGGTTTTTACCATGAAGGGATATTGGATTTTATTGAATGCTTTTTCCATATCTATTGAGATGATCATATGGTTTTTGTTTTTAATTCTACCTGGTGAATCACATTTATTGATTTGTGTATGTTGAATCATCTTTGCATCCCAGGAATAAGATCCAACTGATCATGGTGAATTAACTTTTTGATGTACTGCTGGATTTGGTTTGCTGGTATTTTCTTGAGGATTTTTGCAATCTATGTACTTTAGGGATATTGGCTTATAGTTTTCTTTTTTGTTGCGTCTTTGCCAGATTTTGGTATCAGGGTGATGCTGGTTTCATAGAATGAGTTAGGAAGGAGTCCTTCCTCCTAAATTTTTTGGAATAGTTTTAGTAGAAATGGCACCAGCTCTTCTTTGTACATCTGGTAAAATTCTCCTATAAATCCTTCTGGCTCAGGACTCTTTTTGGTTGGTAGATTTTTTTTATTGCTGATTCCATTTTGGAACTCGTTATTAGTCTTTTTGAGATTTCTGTTTCTTCCTGTTTCAGTCTTGGGAGATTGTGTGTTTCTAGGATTTATCTATTTTCTCTAGATTTTCTAGTTTATGTGCATAGAGATCTTCATAGTAGTCCCTGAGGACCTTTTTAAAGATAATTATTGACAGTTACACACACCACATAGAGCTCATTAGCCATAACTTAGTGACATGGCAATACCAAGCTGTAAGTGAGTCAGGGAAATGTAATTCTTTTAGTTGGGTGACAGTGTACCCAATTAAAATCTGGGGTTTGGTTACTAGAGAAGGAGAGAATAACTATTGGGAGGCAGCCAGGCATCTCTCCTTCACACTTTATCTCCTAAGATATGCATCAAGCATTAGTTATTGAGCTGGAAGACCTTGTGACTTGAGTTAGGAAAGTCTTAATATCTCTGGATTTGTGCTACTATGGTGCCCTTAATAGCTCTCTTCCTTTCCTTGTTTAAGGCCTCAGTCAGATGAGCTAAAAAAAGTGGCTCCTAGAGGATATTCTCATAGTACCAACTTCCCAGGGACATATGCATACATTGATCTGGGCAGCGCAGCTGTACGCCAATTCCATGTGTGACCACTAGTGACTCATATGCCCTTTCATTACCACCTAAGTGAATCTGTTCTTCCTTAAGGGAATTGATAGAAGAGAGTTGTTTATGATAGTTATGTTTTTGATGCTGAGAGGCTACTTCACTTCTATCCTAACTAGCAGGTGCGTTGTTATATGACTTTTAAAAGTGAGGCTTTGTACATTAAGTACAGTATACTCTTCTCTAATAAAAAAATTTGGAGGATAACTCTTCTGTTTCTTCTCATGTATTACAAATCCTTCAAGGACCAGTAAGAGTACAGTAGGGTTGTATATTAATTAGCCATGAGTAAATTTATTAAAGTGTAGGTGTGATAAAAATGTTTCTCCTTAGAAATTACTTGACAAAATAAGTAATGAATGGAGGCTCAGAAATATCTCAACGATATTTCTATCATATATATATATGATAAATATATTTCATCATTCTATCATAGTTTCAGCTTATTGAGAAAGTGCTTGGCAACTTACCTGATGTTATCAAATTGAGATTAGAAGTACCAGCCACAAGTGCAAAGCTTCCACCATGTAATTCTTCCTGTTCATGATTCTGAATATCTATTATAGTGACCTCAAACAAAACCAGACTGCACAGTGTGTCCATGTGACCATCATGTTATGAAAAGAATGGCAATATATACTTTGGGGAAAGTTAGGTGATTGTTTAAAAGTGAGCACAGAAAAGCTGATTTTCTTTAGTTTTAAGTTTGAGCTTTTGTTGGTTTTTTGCTCTACCAAAATATTGGAAGATAGAAATGAGAAGAATCAGGGCAGGGGAGACAGGTTTGTTTGCAAGTTCTTTATTGACCAGGTTGAGATGTTCTGAGGACAATGACTTACGTTTTTTCTCTGACACTAAAGAGTTATTTCCTGAATGCTGAAGAATCTATGTTTTTGTTTTTGTTTTGAAATGGAGTCTCACTCTGTCGCCAGGCTGGAGTGCAGTGGCGCGATCTCGGCTCACCGCAAGGTCCGCCTCCCAGGTTCAAGTGAAGAAATCTATGTTTTTATCTGGAGTAGTATCTTCCAAATGTTTTCCCTTGTATTGTTAATTAACACATGTTAGTCTTGGTTTGTGCCTTTTGGTTTGTTTTTGTTTTTTAACCGAAATGTATCCTGTATTCTGTTAAATTGGCCACGGTGTTACATGGTGACTGTAAGAAGTGAGAATTCCTATCTTATTTTCTATCTCAGTCCTGCAGGAACTGGGTCAACCCAGCAAGTCTGCAGTTCCCAAGGTCTTCAGGATGAGGCACCAGTGCAGTTATATAGTATTTTCCCCCAAAGTGGCATGTTTTAAACCGACAGATTTTCAGTGTTCCATTTGATGCTAATATTTTCTTCTAACAATAGCTTTTCTCTTAATTATGCATTTTACTTATGTAAACATGTTTTTCTCATAAAAACTTAAACAGTCATTTTGCTTTTTATTAATGGAATCACCACCAAGCAATCTTTATAAGATTGTCATTTATATGGCTACATTAAATAACACAGTTCTGTTTTCATACATAGAAATTCTAATAATATAAAAAAATATATAGCAAAAAACATTGAAACATTTATACATGAAAAGCTTGAGTCACAGAAACCTAGGGTTGAAAGGAACTTCAAGGTCTTTGGCCTTCCTCCAAGAAATATAACTTACAAAAATGAGCAGAAGTTTTTATATATTCACTTGCCCTTAGGCTCTTAATTTAACTCCACACTGAGCATTTTCGACACTGACTTTTTTTGAGAGAGGTTATCATAAGGGAGCTTTTCCCATTCTGCTACCTCAAATGCATCTATCTTTTTGCTTAGCCTCTCTTCCTTTCCTCTTCTCTCAGAAATATTTCTCTTTACTATCTTTACTACATGGAGCTTTGTTTCCAGCTAAGTTTGCTTCTTTCAGAAGTTTATCTCCTAATTCAGTACCAACCAACAAGGTTGCCAGATTTAGGAAATGAAAAATATAGGACACCCAGTTAAATGTGAATTTCAGATAAATGGCGAACACATTTTTAGTATAAATATGTCCCAAATGTTGCATGGGTCATACCCATAAAATTATTCATTGTTTCTCTGAAATTCAAATTTAACTGTATTTTATTGGACAACCCCATGTAAAACCTTATCCCTGCGACCTTGTCTGTAAATTTCCTTTGCTGAAGTTCACATCTCCATCAGTGGACTGAACTACGCAGAGGACCCTCTTCTGTGGCTGCATTTTCCTCTGCCTGCAGCCATTTCCATCTGGATCCTGCTCTGTTCTCGCCATGCTGGTTTCTCAGCTTACCTGCAGTCCCCCATTGGCCACTCTTCTTGAGCTCTCTTCTGTTGGTGGCACAGCAGTGTTTATTATGCTTGACACTCTAGGTTGCCTTGAGTCCTCCCTTACTCTTGTCCTAGCCAATAACAAGTCCTGTTCGTTCTTCTTCCACAGGGGGGATCTTTCCCTCCTTCCCTCCTCATCTTTCCCTCCCCTTCCCCTTCTCCCTCCTGTCTGTCCCTGCTTGTCTGTTCCCTACACTGCCCTCATCCAGGTTTCTGCCCACCCGCTTGCCCACCCAGCCTCCTGCTCTAGATGCTCCCTGTCCAGGCCATCTTGCACTGCCTGGTTAATCATTCAGAATATCGTACCAATTCTACTCTTTCCCTCCTTCAGTGACTTACTATTGTCGGCAGAATGAAGTACAAGTTCCTTATTCAAGGCCTCATATGCGGGAACTTTCCAGAATTGTCCTCTTCCTATTTCCCTAGTGCCATTGACATCATTACTTTGCATCAGTGCCTATCACCCTTTCAGATACTCTCGCTCTTTCACTATATTATTGAAAACTCCCTTCAGGAAGTTTTAAATTCTGTAATCATTTGGCATACAGATAAAAGGAATCATTATTTTAGTTTATATCACTGTATTAGTAAATGTTATATAGTTTATCCTAATAAAATTTAATAATATTCACATTATATAAATAGCAAGAAATGTTTTGACTTTTCCCTATTTAACAAATGACACACACTTTCTTGTATTTGAATTAATTAGATAATTAAAAATGTGATTTTTAAATAAAATTTAAAATGGCACCTTTCATTATGTTTGGCTTCATAACCAAATGTATACTGAAATGTACATTATTGTTAACCTATATTGACTGGGTGCGATGGTTCACACCTGAAGTTTTTAATCCTGGCACTTTTAGAGGCTGAGGTGGAAAGATTGCCTGAGCCCAGGAGTTCAAGACCAGCCTGGGCAACATAGCAAGACACGGTCTCTACAAAAATTTTAAAAATTAGCTGAGCATGGAGGTGCGTGCCTGTGGGTCCAGTTACTTGGGAGGCTGAGTGGGGAGGATCCCTTGAGTCCAGGAGGTCAAGACTGCAGTGATGCAGTGAGCCATGTTTGTGCCACTGCACTAGCCCGCGTGACAGAGTGAGACCCCGGCCCTCCGAAAAAAAAGAAAAACAAAAAACAAAATAAATTATATGACGGCAGAATTCATGGCTGACCTGATGTTTGTTAATTCTTGCATTTTGCATTTTTATTTATTATTGTTATGATTATTACTATTTTTTGAGAAAGGTTCTTACCCTGTTAGCCAGGCTGGAGTGCAGTGGTGTGACCAGGGCTCATTGCAGCCTCAGCCTCCCCAGGTTCAGGCGATCCTCCCACATCAGCCTTCTAAGTAGCTGGGACCACAGGCACGCACCACCACACTCAGCTAATTTTCATATTTGTTGTAGAGACAGGGTTTCACTATGTTGCCCAGGCTTGCCTGGAACTCCTGGGTTCAAGCAATTTGGCCTCCCAAAGTGCTGGGATTTCAGGCATGAGCCACCGCACCCAGCTGCATTTTGCATTTTTAAATCAAATCTCAAATCAACTAATATATTTTCATATTTGTTATATTTCTTTTCTCTTTTCTTTTCTTTTCTTTCCTTGTCTTTTCTTTTTTTTGCAGATAGTGTCTCACACTGTCACCAGGCTGGAGTGCAGGGATGCAATCATAGTTCACTGCAGCCTCGAACTCCTGGGCTCCAGTGATCCTCCCACTTTAGCCTCCCGAATAACTGGGACTACAAATAAAAAATTATCCAGATGTGGTGGCGCACACTGGGCTAACTTTTTATTTTTCATAGAGATGGAGTCTTACTATGCTACCCAGGCTGGATTTACATTATATTTCTAAGTGTTGAGCTAAGAAAGTGGATTGCAGGTTGCTATTTCTAAGAATTTTCTACAGTGAATATCCTTCAGACTTAGATCATCTTTATTCACAATAAATAAAAAGCCAGATTGTATACAGTTCTCCACTTCCTCCTCATGACTCTCCATTTGTTTTTATCGCACAAGCCCAAGGCTCTGGGGAATATGTCTCGGAGGTGTACCTTACCACACTTCTCTTTGTGGGTTTGGCTTGGTTACAAAATACTGTGGCAGCTTCTTGGGAAATCTGAGAAAGGCTGCTACTCGTTCCTGTAGTACTTCTTTTCTCATTCTTTTCTTCTGGGCCATAATATATTGAATAAACAATGAGTTCCTGGCTGATATCTATCAAATGAAAATAGGATTCTATTCATGTGAACTTCTATCTCGGTGCATTTATCCTCACAACTGGTACTGATTAATATGATGTAATTACATTCATTACAGCGATATATATTTGGCAAAAGTAAGATGTTTAGTCATCAGGTGGTTCCCCATACAGTGAAGTGCTTGAGTGGGATCTCTTCATTTGCCCTGCCGTGAAGAGATCTCCTGTCTTCCCTTCTCCATCTGCTGTCTGTCCTGGTAGGCTGACCTGTGTGGGCTCAGTAACCTGCTTCCTGCCCTCTGGCCTCCCAGTGGGGTCAGCCAATGGGAAACCCCAGCAGGAGATCAGAGGGGAGGATAGTGAACTCAAAATATGTTTCCCCCTTGCATTCTCCCCTGCAAGGTCACCCTGGATTGGCAGTTTCTCCAGACTGAAGATCGGTTCCTTCTCAAGACCACCTATTCTGTAGAACTTTCTTACTCCTTTTGGATTCCAGTAACCTTTCAGGCCTATGGGAGTTAGCAAATCTACTGCTAGCCCCAGGTTTCAGCACTATTCTTTGTGGTTCCCCTGTATACACACACACATCTTTGTCACAAGACCCTCTATGAATGGAGTATGCCATCTATTTCCTATTGGGGTCCTTGTTGATATAGTGCTTTACGTGGAGTAATTAAATAATCCTCTCAACTAGAAAACTATCCTCATTCTATGGAAAAGGAAAGTGCAGCACAGCTACACTCAATGACCTGCAAAGGTTGCGTGGCTAATATGTGATAAAGCCAGGATTTGAGCCCAGAAAGTCTGGCTGCAGCCTACGTGATTTTAACCTAAGTATGATACTATGTATAACACAGTTATTACATTGTTGCTATAGGAATATTTATGCTAACAAACTGTATTAAAATTAATCATGTTGATGACAGATAAGGTTGATCACCCAAATTATCATTCTTCCCCACCTAGCCCTTTCATCTGCATACTTCAAAAGATACTGATTATTTTTTCCCTTTTACCCAGGAAAGAATGAAAGAATGATGTTCTTTGATGTTAAGGAATAAGAAGTTCAAATTTTACTTATTACTTTCAGCCCTTTTAGAGAACAATTCTTTGCCAACAACTAAGTATTCTCTTTAAAATATGAAATCTCAAAGTCTCAAATTTAGCTTCTTTCTTTTCTTAAGAGCCCGATATTGGGCATTCATATTCATTTCTCAGAATGACCTAGTTTCTACATAATTTTGGTCCTGTCCGTTCATTCCCAGAACTGATGTAGTCATCATTTTGTTGTCTGCTTTGTGTTGGGGGATGTGTCTTCTTCTGCCCTGCCCCCTACTTTCACCACTCATTGTTCATTGTTCATTGTCTTCCATATTCATCTGTGGTGTAACCGGTCACATTTTCCATCCTCTTGTGCTTGTGTTGTGGCGCTGCCATTGAATGCAGCTGCAGTATGTTGATTCTGGACTCTAGGTATCCTGGGTTGCTACAGAATACTGCTTCTAGATGACTTATTTGGCAGCTGAAATTTCTTCCAACACAGCAGCCTCCTAAAGTGTAGCTTCATTTCTTCATGCTAAAATACTAAAAATAAAAAACCAGCCCCGTTCTTTATTTTGGGATCTTTGGATCATTAAAATGTCATAGAGAGTAGCCTGTAATTATACCGGTCTCAGGTATACACTAGCTTTAAAAATGCAATTGGTTTCTAGGAGCTCAAAGAAGAAAAAAACACGCATTAATGATTCAGGTGTTGTTAAAAAGAGTACAATAGAATGAGTGGTTGTTTATGCTTTGGGTCTTGGGTGGTTATTCTATAGTGAAGGTCCTGGTTTTGACAAATTTGTTCGCCGTCATTTTTTTCTAATGTGGGGGGTTAGGTTATGAGAGAAAGCGAGGGTTTCTCTGCAGTTCACTCTGCTCGCCTGGAATCCCATTTGATACTACCATGGGTTAAAACTGCCAAACTAGGGAATTTGGCCAGAAAATCGAATCTGTGAACACAAGCGATCATTTATATTTTCTCAAACTACTTACCTTGGTGTTGTATTTAAGACTTATTCTGAAATAAACTGTAGCTTTAAGACTATAAGAGAAAGCTGCTTATTAAAAAGTTTCCATTTTGCCATGTGATTGGCATAATTAGCATCTCTTCCATCAAATGTTTTTGCATAGAGAAAGTATATTTTAAGTGCATTTTCAAAGGTTTGTTAAAATAAAAGGGGCAATTCTGGTTGCATCTGTTTTTCAAGGCAAATTGCCAAAAAAAGATCAATGTGGTAGTGCCTTTTGTTTAAAAAAGCATTTTACATACATTTGAAATCCAGACAGATCTATTAAGCTAAACACCTTACAAAATATGATTTATTCAATTGTCCTGGCAAAGACTTAAGAAGATGTCATGTTGAGTTCTTTTGTTTATTTTCATCAAAAGGCTCTTTCATCTGCCATCCAAATAAGAAGATATATTTATGTACAGAGATGGTTTAAAATCCAACCCTCATTATGAAAGAATAAAATTTCAAAACAAGTCATTAAAAATCAATTAAAACAAAAGTAGATTTATGCAGCAGATTTTTGCATTGTATTCATTAAAAACTTCAGTATCTGTGAGTTTAATTTGCTACAAAGGAAAAGTAAATAAAGAGATTGCCCAAACAGAGGAGAAAATAGGAGTAGAAGTTTTTCTAGAGCGTTGGAAAGTTGGAGGGGCTATGACCATTCAACCATCAGTTCTGTCTGCTGGCAACTACTGTGCCCCATGTGGGGTTGGACCCATGGTCAAGAAACACCATTTAAGCCTTCCATTTCTTTTCCTGTCATATACTCAGCAAAATTTCTCCTCTGGTTAAACTCGATCATCCACCTACTCTATCTCTATGGCTGGGCTGCTGAATATTGCTGGAGTAAAATATTAACTCAGATGATTGAACTCACTATAGACTCATGCCTGCATATTTCAAATGGGCACTCAGTGCAGCCTTACAGTCCTAATTCACTTCTCTGGTATGTTCACCTTCTCACTGTCAGAGATGACTGTTTCCCAATTTGATTCTTCTCAAACTTCCTACTTTCCCTTCCCTTGCTCTCACTTTCAGCTTCCTCATACTTCGCTGAGTAAATAGACCCAACCAATCAAGTACAGCCCCATTCTCCCGTATCATATCTGCCAGCCTGCATCTGCACCTAATTCCTTGGCCTCCCTGCTGTTACTGTAGTCAGAGCTCTACTCTCTCTGCCAAAGGCCGGTCTTCCATTTGCTTCCTAAGGCCTTGTTGTCTTGCCGTCTCAAGTATATTGCACTTGCAGTTTTCTTCTTTCCACAGCGTCGCTGATTTTTCCAACTCTATGAGATCATTCTCATCAGTACCTTCTAGTATCTGCTCTCTTAAAATAAAACAATGACCTTCATTTACTCGCATCCCTTCTAGCTATTTCCCATTTCTGTGCTCCGCTTTTCCACAAAAACTACCTGAAAAGAGTTGTCTGTCCTCTTGCCTATGCTTCACTTCCCATTTATTTCTGGACCTTCTCCGACTGGGCTTCTGTCTTCTCTGCCCTGCTGAGACTGCTCTTGCTTGTTAGAGTCATGAGTGATGTTCATGTTGCCTGAAAGCATGGTCATGTGCCCATTCTTGTCCTACTTGATCTTTAAGCAGCATTTGACAGGGCTACATTTCTTCCTCCTCCTCTTTAAAATACTTGTTTACTCGTAATTTTCTTTTCTTTTTTTTTTTTCAAGACAGAGTTTCACTCTTACACCCAGGCTGGAGTGAAGTGGTCCAATCTCGGCTCACTGCAACCTCCGTCCCCCAGGTTCAAGTGATTCTCCTGCCTCAGCCTCCAGAGTAGCTGGGATTACAGGCACCTGCCACCACTCCCAGCTAATTTTTGTATTTTTTTTTTTTTTTTTTGAGACAGAGTTTTGCTCTTGTTGCCCAGGCTGGAGTGCAATGGCGCGATCTCGGCTCACTGCAACCTCCACCTCCCGGGTTCAAGTGATTCTCTTGCCTCAGCCTGCCGAGTGGCTGGGATTACAGGCATGTGTCACCACGCCCAGCTAATTTTGTATTTTTAGTAGAGACAGGGTTTCTCCATGTTGGTCAGGCTGGCCTCGAACTCCCAACCTCAGGTGATCACCCACCTTGGCCTCCCAAAGTGCTAGGTTTACAGGTAATTTTTGTATTTTTAGTAGAGATGGGGTTTCTCCATGTTGGTCAGGCTGGTCTTGAACTCCTGACTTCAGGCAAACCACCTGCCTTGGCCTCCCAAAGTGCTAGGATTAGAGGCGTGAGCCACTGCACTGGGCCTACTCTTAATTTTCATAACATTACACTATGGTGGCTATGGAAGTGTCCTGTGTCTGCCTTCATGAGTACCTGCTGCAGGGCAAGAGCTGACTAGCAGCCTTCAGCTACCATACCCCTAGATTGAACACAGTGGAAACATAATCCAGGCTTCCTTGGAGTGTTCCCAGTCAATAACTGAGCATGATGGGGATACTAGAATTGCAACATTCTTTCATTACATGAGAATCTTCTAATTGGCAATGTTGAATCCAAACTCCCCTTTGACTAGGTCAAGTCTTTCTTAGAACTGAGTCTTCCTGTCTAATCCTTCTATCCCTGTCTCCTTTCACAGATGTCAGATCTACACCAGGTCTGAACCTCTCATCACCTAATCCTGCTTCCTCCTCTTTTATATCTCTCTTGTACATCTAATTCCATCTTGGTGTCAGATTTCCAGAGGATGACCCAAACGGACACACACTATCCTATTCCCTTCCCACTCGGCTGTTCTTCTGTCTTCTTTGCCTATTCCTCCTCTCCTTCGTGAGCCCTTAATACTGATGGCTCCATCCTTGGACCAAGTCTTCTCTTCTTGATCTCTTTATGATCTCATTCAGTTCCATGACTTTGAATATAATCTTTATGTCATTGATTCTCAAATCTGTATCTCTAGCTCTGCACTCTCCCCAGAACTCCAGACATCTGTATCTAGTCACGTTCTTGACATCTCCACTTGGGTATTTATGAACATCTAAAAGTTGATATATTTTAAGGAACTCTTGACCCTCTTTATCCAAATCCATCCTCCCTCAATTATCCTTTTCTTAGTAAATGGCTCCAGTCATTCTGATTTGCTCTTTTCCTCATCTCCCTTCAGCAGGTCCTGTCCATTGAACTCTAAGGTATCTCCCGAATCAATCAATTTGTCTCCATTTTCATTACTGCCACCCTAATCAGTTTTGCAGCAGTCCTCTAACCCTTCACTCTCTTGGCCACTTATAGTCCAGTCACCACTCACTAGCCAAAATGAGCTTTTAAAAATGCAGATCATATCCAGTCATCCCCCTGTTTAAAGTGCTATAAAGGCTCTGTCAAACTTTGCATAAAACTCAGACTCTACCTTGTTTGTAAAACCCTGCCATCTGGCCCCTACCAGCCTCTCAGACTTACCTCTTCCTTTCCTTTGCCCAGGCTCAGCAGCTTTCTTTTGTTTCCTAAAATAAGACAAGATTGTTCTTGCCCTTTGGCCTGTTACCTTATCTCTAAGTGTCCTTCCTCCTTATCGCTTAGATCTCAGTTTTACTGTTACCTCCTCAGAAAGGCTTTGCTGACCTCCCAATTGCATTAGAAATATCTAGTCTCGCCAGGCGCGGTGGCTAATGCTTGTAATCCCAGCACTTTGGGAGGCCGAGGCAGGCGGATCACGAGGTCAGGAGATCGAGACCACGGTGAAACCTCGTCTCTACTAAAAATACAACAAATTAGCTGGGCGTGGTGGTGGGCGCCTGTAGTCCCAGCTACTCGGGAGGCTGAGGCAGGAGAATGGCGTGAACCCGGGAGGCAGAGCTTGCAGTGAGCCGAGATTGCACCACTGCACTCCAGCCTGGGCGACAGAGCAAGACTCCGTCTAAAAAAAAAAAGAAATATCTAGTCTCGGCTGGCCTGGTGGCTCATGCCTGTAATCCCAGCACTTTGGGAGGCTGAGGTGGGTGAATCACAAGGTCAGGAGTTTGAGACCAGCCTGACCAACATGGTGAAACCCCATCTCTACTAAAAATACAAAAATTATCTGGGTATGGTGGCACACGCCTGTAATCTCAGCTACTCAGGAGGCTGAGGCAGGAGAATTGCTTGAACCCGGGAGGTGGAGGTTGCAGTAAGCCGAGATTGCGCCACTGCACTCCAGCCTGGGCAACAGAGCAAGACTCTATCTCAAAAAAAATAAAAAGAAATTATCTAGTCACATTGTAGTGCATTACTTTATTTGCATTCTCTTCATAGTTCAATTATGCACTGCATAAGGACGTTTAGATCATTGACAGACCACATATACAAAAGTTATCCCATAAGATTATAATACTGTATTTTTACTGTACCTTTTCTATATTTACATATGTTTAGAGACACAAATGCTTAGTACTGTGTTACAGTTGCCTACAGTATTCAGTACAATAACATCCTGCACACGTTTGTACCTTAGGAGCAACAGGCTATGCCCATATAGCCTGGGTGTGTCGTAGGCTAAACCATCTAGATTTGTGTAAGTACATGCTATGATGTTCACACAAGGACTAAATCTCCGAATGAAAGATTTCACAGAATGTATCACTATTGTTTAGTGATGCATATCAGTACTTATGCTTTCTGATTGTTTTCTTGTTTATTTATTATCTGTCTCCCCGATTCATACATAAGTTCCATGAGAACATGGTTCTTTTCTGTCTTCTTATTACTGCATTCCTAGCAGTGAGACCAGTGCCTGATACATGATATGTAGTAAGTATTCATAAATATCTGTGGAATGAGTAAGTTGACAGAATTCAGTATTTCCCCTTGATGAGCATTTTTTTTCTCTGAAAGAAAAAAATGGTAAATGTTCCAAACTCTACATACCCATGTAGTTCTTCCTACATTCATCATTCCCTAAGATGTACTTTTCTTTGAATTTGTACATAATGCCAATACAGTTAAAATCCCATTATAGTGAATTCCACGGAGCATGCTATTGGCTTTGTTATAGTGGAATTTGTCACAGGGCCAGAAATTGCATTTCCAGTCCACAGAAACTAAGGATGAAACTGCTTATTGTCCATTTCTCCGTGGAATTGGGAAGGAAAGAGTTCTGACTCTGAAATGAGAAGTGAGATCTATCTAGTGAACCTCCTACCTCTTCTCTAGCCTCTCTGATATTTTACATGGAATGTTGGCTTTGGGTTTTTTGTTTGTTTCTGGCTGAAGGATTTGAGTATTGAAAGAAGTGGGGGTAGTTGAGGAAGAGAAAAAAATTAAAAGGCAATTATGATTTGTTGACAAGAAAAGATTCTAGAGTTATTTTTTAAAACATTAAGGTAAATAGTATTCTCTCCTACTTTTTGTAGCGTAAAAAGCTACATCCTCAGGTGCTGTTTTTATACATGAAAATATACATGAACAAGGGCCAGAAAATGAAACAAAACAAAACAGAATACAGTTCCTATAGTGAAGTATTTGGTGTTGACAGTTTGTTGTAAATAGAGAAGTGAAGGTCTTTTTGTTTTTGCTTTTAATTGGGTATTCTTCTGAAATATGGAAACAGCTTGGTTGTATTATGAAGATCTTTCCTTCATTGTAATGGTCACTGTGTTCAAATCGGATCATCAAAATTTTGCCTTAATGTTATAGTATAAAAATGTCTTGAGTTACTTTTTATTTTATTTTATGTATTTATTTGCCCAGACTCAACTTCTCAGCATAGAATTACTGTTTGAAGTCATTTATTAAGAACTTTTATTGGCTTTCTCAGACAGACACATTTATTCCCTCTTCCTTGTACCCAAAGTAGTTGATACATGGCCTTTATCATATTGTAATTGTATTTATCTGCCTGTGTCCTGTACACTGACCATACTAAAGACAAGCACTGTGTTTTATTCACTTTTGCATTCCCCACCTGCAGTCCTGCTATTCCCTATTTTACCTAATAAAATGGGACAAAAAGGGTTTTAAATACATGTTTATGGAATGGCAGCACCACTTCTGTAGCTGCCTTAGCTTATCGCCTTACTTTTATAACCACTTACTACGTCTTCTACTGCCCTTTTTAGCAAAGCTGCTGGCTTAATGACCACCTATTTCTAGTGTTTGTCAAGTTGTCAGAGTAGGATGGGGTATTTGTTTCGCTGCTTGTTAAACTGCATTCTCTCTCTTTTAGTTCTTAGATTAAGGTCTTCATTGATAAGCCCATCATGTCTCCCTCCACTATCTGTCCGTGAGAAAGGTAGCTGACGCATTTCCCTTCTACAGTTTCATATATGCATTAGTGAATTTTCTGTTGGCGTTCTCCCGTTTATTGTATTGAACTCTAAGTTGTTTGAAGGCCTATCTAAACCAGTCATTGCATAGTCACTGAAAGCCAGAGCTATGATGGGTACAGGGGGAGTTACTAACAAATATTAAAGTGCCATGTGTGCTCTTAAGAAGCTGATAGTTTGCTGAATTAAAAACTAATTATACACCTGGGCATGGTGGCTCATGCCTGTAATCCCAGCACTTTGGGAGGCTGAGGTGGGCGGATCACTTGAGGTCAGGAGTTCAAAACCAGCTTGGCCAACGTGGTGAAACTTTGTGTCTACTAAAATTACAAAAATTAGCCAGGTGTGGTGGTGTGCCCCTGTAGTCCCAGCTACTTGGGAGGCTGAGGCATGAGAATTGCTGAACCTGGGAGGTGGAGGTTGCACTGAGCTGAGATCACGCCACTGCACTCCAGCCTGGGCAACAGCATGAGACCCTGCCTCAAAACAAACAAACAAAAAAACTAACTATACTTGTTTTATTTGAGATGCCAGAACTTTTAAGATATACTGTTAGGTTATAACATCTTCCATGTAAGAAAAGAAACCCTGCCAGCCAGGCATGGTGGCTCACACCTGTAATCCCAGCACTTTGGGAGGCCGAGGTGGGCAGATCACAAGGTCAGGAGATTGAGACCATCCTGGCTAACATGATGAAACCCCGTCTCTACTAAAAAAATACGAAAAATTAGCCAGGCATGGTGGCATGTGCCTGTAGTCCCAGCTACTCAGGAGGCTGAGGCAAGAGAATTGCTTGCACCCAGGAGACGGAGGCTACAGTGAGCCGAGATTGCACCACTGCACTCCAGCCTGGGCAACAGAGTGAGACTCCATCTCAAAAAAAAAAAAAAA
This sequence comes from Hylobates moloch, assembly GCF_009828535.3. Classification (NCBI taxonomy): domain Eukaryota; kingdom Metazoa; phylum Chordata; class Mammalia; order Primates; family Hylobatidae; genus Hylobates; species Hylobates moloch. The sequence continues at coordinate 38,215,412 of NW_026652295.1, read as the reverse complement.
AAAGAAACCCTGCCATGTATTATCTATGCATTGATTGTAAGGCTGATCTCCAATTCAGAAACATGGACATTCTGGATAGTATTCCATGGAGAGAGAATGACATGTTCAAAAGCCAAAGGGAATTTGAGAAGAAGCCAAAGGATCTAAAATCCCACTGGACAGATGACTCCTCTGTTACCTTTTCTTCCGTCTTCCTTGCCCTGTCCCCCACCGTTCCATTTCTAGGTACCTCACCCCTGGTGGTAGGGTAAGCATCAGTGAAGATAATACCGCCCTAATGCATCCCTTAAAAATGATATGAGGTAAGCAGATTAACTGGACTCTTTAAAAAGAGACTGAGATATCATAAATTTGGCCATGTGAATTCATGTATCAGTACACACAGCACTGTTTTCCACACAAGTAGGTACTGTTAGTACCAATTAAATGATGGCTCCCTTTTGTCTTTATCTGTTTTTAATAACAGAACTCTAATTGTATATACAAATTGATGTTTGGGCCAAGTCTGTTTTTACAAAGATGTTAGTCGTAAATTTAGCCCAACATATTATTTCAACGTGTGCTTTGTAACTTATTCTTCCTTTTAAAATGCTGCTGTCATTTGTTTGTTGAACATCAGTATGTAATTTTTTTATTTTCTGCTGTGGTGAATGTCTAGGAGGAAATACTGCTCTCTGGAAGAGGGTACTGGGGTCTTTTATGATTTATTTCTTCAGTTATTTTATTCCATGGTAAAGACTCCAAAATGTTCTATGGTAAAGACTCCAAAATGTTCTATAGTAAAGACTCCAAAATGTTATAGAAGCTTGAATAGTTTCAAATTAATTCTTTTAAAATCTAGCCTTTTGCTCATCTTTCAAACTTAACAGCGCCCTGACATGTCTGAGGTTTAGGAAAATTTGGCTCAAGTTGATGAGGGGGTCTAATATAGGTCTTTGTTGCTGAGTGAAATTCAGTGGTTTTGGCTCATGGGAATTTGTGCAAAATTGTTGGTTCGTTTGATTTGGTTCCCTTTGGGCTACACCCATGAAGTTTTCTTTGGGTTTAGCTTGGTGATCCCCACCCCACACCAAACTCAAAGTGGAACACAGTGGGAAGGTTGAGGTTTATACCTCAAGCTATAACTCATCCTAGAGCTTTACCCAGTTTTGAAAAAAGAAAAGCCTGGCCTATATTTTAAATCTGTAAGTGAAATATTTATTGAAAGTAGACTAAACAATTCCAGAGTTAGCTGGGATCTTACAGGTCATTTGACCAAACTCTCCACCTGATACATGATTCCAAGAGTCAATTTAAAATTGTTTGAAGTCTTTTTAATAACTAAAAAACTTCCTGCAATATTCCATGTTTATCGATTTGGATCAAATCTGTTGACTTTGTGGTCCAGATTTGCTATATCCATGTGAATTTTTTTTCTGTTTGATTTATCAAGAACCAAGGGAGATGTGTTAGAAACCTTCAGATGCATATATTTCTACTTGTAATTCTGTCAATTTATGTCTTATATATTTGGAGGTTATGTTATGAGTTTAGAATTGTTTTACCTTCCTGAAAATCTTCTCTTTTATCCTATGTAATGACTGATTTTATCTCTAACAGTTCTTTATATCTTAAAGTCTATTTTACAAAGTTATAGGTCTACTATATCTTATCTAAAGCCCACAGTGCAGAATATTATATAACAGCAACAAAGGGTCTGGGCCAGCGTTCAGTAATCAAGCATATTGATATGATCACAATAAAATGTGTGAATCTTTACATTAAGTGCGATATGTAAAAATATATATTTTTGTTTTTATTTTCAAGCTTCTTATATCCTTATGCTTTAGTTGAATCTCTTTATAAATGACATATGGATGATTTTTACTTTTTATTCAAGTTTTAGTCAATTTAGTGGTTTGTCAACATTTGCAATCATTTCTATCATATTTACTTTCAATTTAACCTTCTTTTTCTGTGCCTTTTTCTTTTTTCTCCCACCTTTCCTACTGCCTGTTTTGCTGACCAACTTTTCCTTATTTGTTTTCTCTGCTAATTATTTGGAAATTTTGTACTTTCTTTTCTTTTAGTGGCTATTGTGAAAAATTTGTAAGCATACTTGACTTTATAAAGTCTAAAATTAATTAATATCTCTACTCATCTGATATATATGATTAACTTTAATCACATACCTCCCATTTTCTCTTTTTGTTGTTAAATGTTTTAATTATATCTTGTTTTTATATGACTCATTAGTAATTATTATTTTATTAAAAAAATCTGTGCATGTTTAGATTGTCCCCCGTGTTATCCTAGTTTCTTTGCTAAGTGTTGCCTGTTTTCACTTCTTTCTGGTTTCAGTTTCCTTCTTCCTGAAGTACATCCTTTGATGGCTTCTTGAGAGAGGGTCTATTAATGATTAACTCTTTCATTATTTATTTCATTTGATTTACATATTAGCTGGGTATGGAATTCTTGTTGATAGCATGTTCTCTCAGTATGTTGAAGATATGATTCCATCACTCTTTAGCTTTTGCTTTTGAGAAGTCTGCTTTAGTGTAATTGGCCTTTTTCAGGCAATGTCTTTTCTTGCATTTTTTAGAAGAGTTTTACTTTGTGTATGTGTTTTATGGTTTCTCAATGATGCATCTCAATGTGGATTTATTTTTATTCATCCCAATTGGTACTAATTGTGCTTCCTAAATCTGAGGATTCATGTCTGTCACCAATTCTGGAAAATTCTCAGCTATTTTTTTTTTTTTTGCATATTTCCATTCCTCCATTCTCTGTAGTGCCTATTTCTGTAACTCATATTAAACATACATTTTTCTTTTCATTCAGTGTTATCCCTTAGACTTTAAAATATATATTTTCTTTCTTTTTATTGCTCTTTCTTGCATTTTGGGTAGTTTCTTCAAATATTTCTTCTAGTTCATTAAGTCTTTTCTCACCTATGTGTAATCTTCCATTTAACCCTTATATTGAGTTTTTAAAATTTCAATGGTGATATCTTCATTTTTAGAAGTTCTACTTGGTCATTTTTTTTCCTATCTCTTTTTGTGTTTCATAGTGTCTTGCTATGTTATTATTTTTTATAACTTATTTTAGGTATTTAATAATTTTAAACATGTCTATTATATAGTCTTATGTGATAGCTCTTGTAGATCTACACTCACTCTTTATTATACCTGCTGACTCTTTTATGGTGGATTGTGTTTTTGTGGGTTTTGTTGTTTTAGATTGTGAGCTCATCTTTGGTGGGACATTGTCTATTGGAGTCCTGTTCTGCTAGTTTATGGGCATATCACTATAGACTAAATTTATTTTTGCTTCTGCCTGCTGCTTCAGGGCTAGTCATCCTCAAACCACTTTTTATATTACTTTCTGTGATTGAGATTTGCATGACATTTGGGTAGTACAAATTTACACCTCAATTATGTCCATGGATAGAGTCAGTGATTACAAATGCTGAAGGAAGACTTTCTTTTCCTACCCATAGTTCAGGCAGAAAAGTAAGTTTCTTTGACATTCCTGTTAGTGATAGCTTCAGTTTTGTAAAGCCATCTTCAATTCAAATTACCCACTCCCTATTGGCCTAAGACCCTGGTTTCTGATGTCAGGCTTCTTTCTCCATCCCATACTCCTATGTGTGCCCCAGGATTAGCTTATAAGATTTTATTTTGCTTTTCATTTACTTCTTTGTTTTGGGTCCTTAGATATTTTCCTTACATTTTTGCAAATTTATGCATTAAAAGGAGTATATGTTATATTTTATCCAGAATCTCTAAGTAGATTTTAGAAGGAGAGATTTTAGGCTTTCTGGACAGCTGTAGTGGGAGAATTGAAAGTCTGAGTCATTTTACATTTCCCTCTCCTGTACTAATGCAATTAATTTGTTTGTTGTTATTATTATGCTGCAGGACTGACTTTTTATTGATCCCTGTTACTTTTTTAAATTGTTATTGTTAGGTTTGGTTCTCTCATTCTAGCTTTTTTGTCTTTAATCCTGACTCAGTTATCTCGTATGTTAGTTTCACCTCCCAGCCCTAAGTCATTTGTAAATTTGATGTGCATATTATCTAGGTATTCCATAATTGTTTGGTAAAAATATTAAACAGGAGCCATTCATGTACATAACCCAGGAATAGGCCACTGAAGATTTCCCTGTCAGTGGATATTGATCAGAACTCTTTGAAACTGTTGCAGATGTCTCCAACTCTGTTTGTATATTTCAGTTCACATTTCCACATTTTACCCACAAGGCTTGTTCTTAGTGAACTTGCTCAGCTCAGTTCAATTCGGTTCAGCCCATATTTCTTAAGTGCACACTCTGGGCCTTTGTGTATACGGTATGCATCCGAGATATAAAGAAGAAAAAGCCACAGCTCCTTCCTTTGTGATGCTCATAGTCCGGTAGAGGAAAAATTCAGGTAAGCAAAAAAGCCAGTCATATGATCATCTCTTTCTGCATTTTGCTCAGGATCAACTTCTACACGACTGATCTATAGCTTATGGCACCTGTCCTTTTTCCGTTCTTGCTAAGTCATAGACATACCAGTTGAATTTATACAATTCATTTGTGGGGAAAGTTTCACAAGGCTAATTTTTCCATATATCTTTTCTGTATAATCTATTGTTAATAAATTCATTTAAGTATTTTAAAATCCTAAAATATATGTCAGTAAAGGGTGCTAAAATATCAAACAAATATTACTTTCAGATTTTCTTTTCTTCCCTTTTTATTCCTATTCTGTTTTCCCCCTTGGTTAATTTTATTTTTCTCAAAATTCTCCCTTTCTTTTCTAAACCTTAGATTTCCCCCAAAAGAATAGTACCAGATAGTCTCATATCAATGTGATCTTTTTTGGCCTGGTTGCTTATATTGACTTTCCTGTCCAAGTCTTTCTACTTGTTGTAAGACTTCATCTCATTTTTTATTATTGGCCTTTCAAGATTTGTTAGGCAAACAGTTTTCAGTGAAAGAGCTTAATTTAGTTAAGCACTAAGTTTTTATCTGGGCTAGAAATTTTGGATCTTACCTTTACTCTTTTCTCACTGTAACCCCAAACAACAACATTCATTAATCAGGAAAATCTGTCAATATTTCCTCTTTGAAGCATTTTACATCTGTTTCCAAAGCTTTATTCCCATATTTAGTGTCATAGTCCATGCCCTTATCTTTTCTCAGCTGATAATGGGATAACCTCCTAAATGTTTCCCATTTCTTCTGACATTAATCTTAGTCTTTTGTTTTTCAAATTATGATTTATGTTCCTGTAGGTTATAAACTCACCTTACTTGCTCATGATCATAACTTTTTAGTGATGTAAAATAGAACATATACAGAATATTGGAGTACATGGCACATAATTAGAGATTTCATGAAATTGGTTTAATTATTTACATATATATGCTGAGTGTTAACTTACCACTTGTAATAGAAGATTATAATTGCGTTGGTTGTCCTTTGGAGGGGCATCTATCTAGCATCTGAACCTTTCCCCATGATTAGAATATTCTGTATTATATGAGACTTGGTAAGATGTAGGGCCTGCTTCCATTATAGAAGCTAAAAAATAGCCCAAGTCTTGTCTTTCCCAGCATCCCTTGCAGCTAGGTTGCTTACTTGTAACCTAAGCTTGCTTAATCAGATGCCTGGTATGTTGAACTGGGACTTACAGAAGCAGGGAAAGTGAATACCAAGGCTGCTGGTGGTGGCGGATGCCAGCATTTGGCTTTTGAGGCAGCAGCGGCTGACAGCCGGTGATAGCAACAGGGTCCTTATCAGAATGGTTCTGGTCATGGTTTGGGTATGATTCTGGCTACCTCACTTCCTTTTGCTCCTGCCTATTTTCTGAGCTGGCACTTTAAACTTCCTGGAAATTTTATGAGCTACTCTAGTTTCTTTCAACCAATTTATTTTCTACTTGCTATGGACTGAATTTTGTCATCTCTCCACTCCTCCATTCATATGTTGAAGTCCTAACCCCCAGTGTGGGTTATATCTGGAGGTAAGATCTTTCGGAAGTAATTAAAGTTAAATGAGGTCATAAGAGTGGGGCCCTAATCAGATAAGACCGAGACTTTATAGGAAGAGGAAGAGAGAAAGAGAAACCTCTCTCTTTCATGTGAGGATGCAGCCAGAAGGCAGCTGTCTGCAAGCCAGAGACCTCACCAGAAACCAAACCCTGTCAAGCCTTGATTGTGGACTTTCCAGCCTCCAGAATGTGAAAAATAAATTTCTGTCATTTAAGCGACCCAGTCTTTGGTATTTTGTTATGGCAACCCAAGCTGACTAATATACTGCTTAAATCAAGTAGAGTTGGTTCTGAAAAGATTTCTGAAAAGTTCGTAGGGTTGTTGTAAATATTAACTAAGATTATGCATATTATGTCACATGGTAAATTTTCAACAAATGATTGTTATATTATTAGTAGTAGCATTCATTAAGTCCTCAAAGTCATTAATAGGACTCAAAGTGATTGATAGGTTCTTGGAAACGAAACGTGTAACAAAACCAATGTTACCATAAGCTAACTGATATAAACAAGAGTTAAGTTTCTAGCTGGGTGTGGGGGCTCATGCCTGTAATCCCAGCACTTTGGGAGGCTGAGACAGAAGGATCACTTGAGCACAAGAATTTGAGACCAGCCCAGGCAACATAGTGAGACCCTGTCTCTAAAATAAAAAGTCAAGTTCCTACGCCATATTTCTGGTCACAGAACTATCACCAAACATCTAAATAAAGATCAAAACACTTTTAATGTTAAACATGTAAGGTAATTATTTTCCTGCTTATTCCAGTTGAGGGTTGGCAACAGCTTAGGGTACCAGGTGGGAACCAACCCTGGATAAGGCACCATTCCATCACAGGGTGCATTCACACACTGACACTCGCTCAGACTGTGACCATTTAAACACACCAGTGAATCTAACATGCACATCTTTGAAGTATGGGAGGAAACCAGAGTACCCAGAGACAACCCACACAGACATGGAGGAGAACCTGCAGGCTCCACACAGACAGTGGCCCTGGCCAGGAATCAGTCTTTTTTCTTATCAATATTATAACAAAACAATGTTGAATGAAATGACATAATTTGAAAAGCCCTGCTATATTATTAGGGACAAAGCAAGGTAGAGCTTTAGAAAAACAAAACAAAGATGTGGGGACTTCAGATACAGAGTTTTGTCATTGAGGGAAGTCAGCTTGAGATGTCTGGGATGGTGTGAGAAGCACAGTAGTGGACAGTGCCTGGAGAATGAGCTGAACAGGAATGACATAGGAATGTAGGCCTCAGCTGGCCATCAGGAACATAGGGCAGGGCTCCTTTCCCCTGCCAGCCTCAGCTTCAGGCACCAATGCCTCGGATAGAAGCGGGCTAGACCCTCACACCAATACCCTCACAGAGATAACTAGGAAGCTGCTGTTGGATATTATTATCACTAGAGTCTAGAGAAGTCATAGATTTCTCCAGGCATTGCAGTCCTTTGATGAAAACAGCAAAATCCAATGTCTGCGTCCAGGGAGGGTTGAGGCAGCTAAAAATGGGACATTCATTGCAAATATTGATTCTACAAATACTACAAATCCTTTCACATCCTGCTTAAAGCACATTTCCTTAGTGAAACTTCCAGTCACCCCAACGGAAGTAAATCACTCTTCCTTTTTTGCTCTCTCAGCATTTGGTCTGTGTCTTTAGTAGTTTGTCTTGTGTATTGTGCATCATTTCGCCAAATGGACTATAAGCTTCTTGAAGACAGGAATCCTGTCTTGATCCATTGATATATTCCCACAGTAATTATCAAAGTGCTTTGTATGTGACAGGTGCACAATACATATGGAATTAAAAACCAAATTAGTGATTTTATAGATAAGTGGTGACATAATGCAGTTTATTTCCTAAAGCTGTTTAACTAAGTGTTAACTACTAATGAACTACAGGTGTGAATTATAGGTGACGTCTACAGTGCCCTCATATGGTTGGTTTGGGGAGGGTGCTCGAAGCCTACCCTTATTCAAACAGCCAGAGGCAGAAGGTAATATAGATTTGCATATTGATATACTATTTCTAAGGGAGGAGGACTCACTAAAGGTAACACCCAGAGCACTTTTTGAGTGAGCTAGACCCTAAAGTCAATAAACCAAAGTACAGTTGACCCTTGAACAACATGAATTTGAACTGTGCAGAGGATCCTATTTACTACCATTTTCTCCCACCTCTGTCACCCACCCCTGAGTCTGCAAAACCAATGCCACCTCTTCTACCTCCTCTTTCTCCTCACCCTACTCAATGTGAAGATCAGGATGAAGACCTTTATGTATGATGACCCACTTCCACTTAATACATAATAAATATCTTTTCTTCCTTATAATTTTCTTAATAATATTCTCTCTAGGTTTATTGTAAGAATGTGGTACAAAATTTGTGGTAATTAGCTGTTTATGTTATTGGTAAGGCTTCTAGTCGACAGTAGGCTATTACTAGTTAAGTTTCTGTAGAGTCAAAAGTTATATGCAGATCTTTGACTGCATCATTCAAGGATTAACTGAACTTTGTGAAAACAGCTTGCCTTAATATCTGTAGTCTAAAACAGCATTATGATGAGGTGTCATCATATTAACAAATTGTTACTGTAGAGATCTAGTTACTCTCCTTGGATGTTCCCCAAACTCTCTTTGAGGCTGGGGTTTCTGTTCCTTCTCCCGCGCCCAGAGTAGCCATATGCTGTCATGGAAAGAGTGAGGCAGAGCTTCATGGACTGCTCAGGGCGTTGTCACGGGTGTAGGGACCTTCTCACCTATCTGAGTTGATGCCTGGTAGCTTTTTCCATTAAAAGACCCTTTCCCAGTGACTTTGAGGAGAGTGGGCCATCTGCTTTACACTCACTCTTGCCTGGGCTTCTCAGGAAGGCAATGTTAAAGAAAGATAAGCAAGCAACATGTGGTTTGCCATCACTGGCAATGTTTCCTTAAGTCTGCATATGCTGGAGTCCAAGCCCAGATACTCAGGAGCCAGCTCAGCCAGCACTTGCCCACCTCTGCCCTGCCTCAATCACACCAGTTACTGCAGACTCCACACTGCATCACCAAAGGTGCCGCCCACCTCGTGCTGCCCCGCATAAGGTCTAAATATGTCTATTCTATTCCGGGGAACAGTACTTCTTAACATCTTGTTTGAGGTACAAAGCCTAAGTACCTTTGTGACAGAAATCAGATGACAGAAAAAACCTGAGAGTTTATTATTACAATTAAAGCTTTTAAAGTAGCTGGCTATGAATGAACGGTAACATTTTCAAAAGAAAATAAACTGAGAATGGACCTATGTGAGATGTGGAAAATATTTTAAAGCAAAGGAAATGATTCACCACCTCAAAGACGTGAAACTTAGATGAATTATGCAGGTCAGTTTTTAACTTCTGTGGAGAGCCTCTATGTCTTGGATAAATCCATATGTGTGTGCTTTGCATAACACTCACAGAAAATTATTTAACATTAGTATTCAGAGAGTAAAGAACTCTTTGAATGATTTTAGCCATTTCCTCTTAGAATCAGAGTGGTGGTGGTGTTGGGGGAGGTAGCATGACTTGTGGATTAGGGCTTTGTTTACATGATGGACCCTTTGCAAAGTAATTAAAAAGTGACCTTTGAAATATTTAACTTGGCTTGTTTTGTTAGATTTTCCTATGTATTTATTTTTCTGTGGAGTCTGTTTTTGCAACTCCACAAGATATCTAAGCGAACGCTTTAAGATAACATATTTTATCCTTTGTTTCATGAATCAAATGGCTGTACAGGTGTTAAGTAAAAAAAAAATTATTTTGAAAAATAAATTTATTCAAGTTACTTTCTCACCATTAGCTAAAATAAGGATTTTATGGACTAGTCAAAGTTGCTCAATATTTAGTCATCCGAATAAATGTTTCTATTATTATAATTTTAGATTTTTCCAGATAAATTTCATTTTTAGATTTCATTTTTCATTACTGAAAAGGGGTCTAAATATGTATTCACATAATTGCATTACTACTTTGAAACTAATATAAAATATTACTTAACATTATAATGGAGGAGGGTCTGAATTGCATTTGTGTTTCTTATTTGGGGGATAATTAATAATTAATTTACATTGGAGGATCTGGCGAGGCAGAACAGAAGCAATCAGGAAAAGTTTTCATGAGATGGCCTGGGGTTCTGGATACAGAAGGCCTGTGTAGCAATTCAACTTGATCAAAAGTGAAATGGCTGTTTTGTGAAGTAATGAGCTTCTCATCACACGAAGTATTCAAGCAAAGCCTGAATGACTTTATACTTGAGATTCTGAGGTGCAGTGGGTTTCTTTATTCTGTGAGGAGATGTTCAGTAGGGAGACACTTCTAAGGGCTCTTTGGATTCTAGGACAAAAGTTCTAAATAGTTTAGTTTGTCCTAATTGCGTACTTTTTGTTGAATTGAGTCAGTGTTTGAACTTATCATATGATTATTTTTTTCTCCTAAAAAGAAAACCAGAAGGAATCACTCTTAATTATTTAAGGTACAGTTGAACACTTAACCTTTTAAACCTTCAGAACCTAAAATAAATGGGTTTATTTAGATCATAATTCTGAAAGACATGTTTTAGTCTGTTCTTGCATTGCTAAAAAGGAACACCTGAGGCTAAGCAATTAATAAAGACAAGATCAATTTGGCTCACAGTTCTGCAGGCTGTACAGGGAGTATGGTGCCGGCATCTGCTTTTGGTGAGAGCCTCAGGAAGCTTACAATCATGGTGGAAGGTGAAGGGGGAGCTGGTGTCTTATGTGGAAAGAGCTGGAGTAAGAGAAAGAGGGGCGAGGTACCACCTACTTTTAAACAACCAGATCTCTCATGAACTCAAAGCAAGAACTCACTCATCATCAAGGGGATGGCACTAAGCCACTCATGAGGGATCACCCCCATGATCCAAACACCTCCCACCAGGCTCTATCTCTGTTACTGGGGATTACATTTCAATGTAAAATTTGGAGGGGACAGACATCCAAACCATATCAGACACAATCCTGAACACCATTATCCTGAATGTTGAAATCCTGAAAGATCAAAATCCCCAAAGTCTAAAATTGCTAACATCTAAAATCTCAGTAATTACACTCACAGTATAATTGCATCATGCTCAGCAGTACTATTACCTTGTTATTGTCTTTATTTGGAAATTAAGTATGTTTTAAGGAGATATGTATGGGTGCCAAGTTGACATAGAGTAGACTTGAAGACTTAATTTTAGGTGTCAGTTTGACTAGATTAAGGAATATCTAGAAAGCTGGTAAAGCATTCTTTTGGGTGTGTCTGTGAGGGTGTTTCCAAGGGAGATTAGTGTATGAGACCGAGTGGATTAGGTGGGGGAGATTTGCCCACAGTGTTAACGGGCACCATCCTATTGGTGCTGGCCAGAGAAAACAGATACAGAAGGCGAACTGGTCTCTGAGAGCTAGGACAGACTTTTCTTCTGTTGCCTTACATGTGAGAACTCCAGGCTCATTGGCTCTTGGATTCCAGGACTGACTTCATCCCCACCCCCTCCTACCCCATCCTGAGGCTTTTAGCCTGAGCCAGCTATGGGCATCCCAGGGTCGCTGGCTTTCAGATGGCCTGTTGTGGGACTTCTCAGCCACCATAACTGTGTGAGCCTTTCCCCTAATAAATCCTCTCTCATTTGTCTATGTACATATCCTATTGGTTCTCTCTCTGGAGAAACCCTGACTAATAGAGATTTGGTATTGGGAAGCTGAGTATCATTCCTTTTTACTCTATTTCTTACAACACAGTGAAAGAGATCTGTGAAACTGTTCCCATGCAAAAAGGCTGTGATAAATTAAGTATATGAGGATCTTAATGAAATGTAAGATAAAAGTTTAAAAGCTAATTATTATTGGTGCTGCAAAAGCAGAAAATTGCTTAATTGCAATGACCACACAATAACTAGACTCTCAGAAAGACAGAATATATTTACAAAATTTATAGGCCACAATCCCCCTTCAAATAAGTGCTGCAAGTGTTTCAAAGATCATAGAAAAAGTGAAAACACAGGCGAAAAATGCAAGAAATCTCCCCTGCCAAATTGTTCAATCGTGTACGACTTCTGCCCCTTCACACATAACACCATGCTTGCCTTCAAAAAACATCCTTTCTCAGAGAGTAAAAAGAATTTGAGAAGCTCAGCAACTTTCTGGACCAAAGACACTTGCTAATATTGAGCTTTCTCCAGTGTTACAAAACACATTAGGTGGTGAATTATCCTTGACTGGAGATTGATTGTAGAAGAAGATAGAGTTCTTATGTGTATATTTACCACAAAATCTAACATAAAAACTAGCACCTTTTTCACTTTGGCTAATGGTTGGCCCTTTCAAAGCTGTCTCCACTATTTTTTAAATCAACTGTATACAATTCATAGTTGTATATTCATATGTACAATTCATAGCTCCTGTTAGATCATAAAATTCTAGAACTGATATGCTTGTTTATGTACTAATGACTGAAAAAAAAACAAAGCACTTTATAAATGCTTATTCAAAGATTTGGTGGACTTTGCAGAAGAAAATGGATTTCAATTGAATTGCCAAACCATAATGACAGATTTGGAATTAGGTGTGATCAAGGCTTCTAAAAATGATTTTTAAGGTGTTACCAACAAAGTTTGTTTTTGCCCAATGCATTTGGTGAAAAATTCAGATGAGTGGATTGGCCACGGATACTTGAATTTAAAAATGCATGATCTGCCTGCATGACATTCCTTCCAGCTGATGACATTCCAGATTTTAATGAATTAAAACCACATTTGCCTGAAGAAGCCAGTGAAGTAACTGATTTGAAAATAATTATGTGCATGGTAGTATAAGAAGACATGGTGTTGCTGTTTGATCACCAGTATTGTTTCTGTCAAATTTGTGGTCTGTATATGAGTGTATGCGGAATGGATTTCCATGTACCCAAAACAACAAAGAAGCACGGCACAGAAAATGGGAAAATTTAATAGGCACTCCTCATGTTGGTGCATGTCAAATAATACAAGGATTTCACGAAGATCAGTGTCACATAGAAAATTAATGTGAACATATTCTGCAAGGAGAGTAATGTCCTAAAAGAAAGAAAAAACAGCTCTTCACTGCGATGCAAGACTTCAAAATATAATTAATGATCGTGAAAGTTGGCCAGCTCTTCTGGACAGATCTGTGCAGTTGCTTATAATCTCTTCCTGTAATACACTTTTTCATGTTGAATTTTCTTTTTGGATTTGGGTTTTATTTACTTTTTATAGTTTTTTTTAACTATTTAAAATTGTCGGCATTATTTTTTTCCAATTAATTATGCTATGTATTTCATCTTCACATCATTTCCAATACTAGAGGTATAAATTGGGTTGAGACTTTTAGAGAATTCTCATTTGTTGTATGCAGTTTTTGCAAATTTGACTCCACAAAAGTGCATTGTCACAACATTGACTTTGTGTGTAAGCATTGTGCGTGTATGCAAAAACATTGTAACTTCCTCTCTAAATGAAGAGATGTCCATTTTGTACGTCTGCATTTGTGAAAGATAAAATTTCTTGAGATTTTGGCTGTTTGGATAACTGAATATATGGGGGTGACCCATCATGGTTTTTCATCAATTTTGTCTTAGGTTGTTCATTTTCGTTGTTTCAGATGACCACAGTTATAAAGCTGGGTGCACGCAATTGCCAACCATAGTAGTATGTGTTTATACATTTCCCTTTTCGAGCTGTTTGTTTATGAATACAGTTCATATGCTCATAACTTCATACTCTGCAACTGTCATTGTTATACATGAGGGTTTATGCTTGTAAAAATATGTTATTATTGCCTAGTCTGTTGTGTAAAATAACCTATGAAATGTTTTGTCATGTTTTTGTGTTTCTCACATAAATTCCCTTTTAAAAATGTAAATAAATATCTTTTAGAGAATATTTAAAATTATTTTTCCTAGATTTTGATCTTCCAGGATTTCAACATTTGGCATTATGGTGTTAAGGATTGTATCTTTGGGGATTATGATTGACTCCCAAATTAAATCACATAGGGAACAAATGATTTATTCAAATTTTGGAAAGGATGCAAGAAAGTGTCTCTAACTTCTTACTCTCACAACTTTAATTCAGGCTACAGAAGAGAAAAATATATATGTCTTAGCTATTTTTTGTCCTCAGATCTCCTGTACTTCAAGCAATTAAATCTTGCTCCCACCCAATTCATGTTCCTTCTTTACATATCTAATTCACTACCAAATATGTTTCACAAATTTTTATGTGAAGTCAACTGTCATGAAAAACACTGTATATTTTGGGTCCGGAGGACACGAATTTATTTAGAAATATCTTGAGAGGACACATAATCCCAGCTCCTTCCGCATGCAGCCATCTGTCAGTGAGATGTTTAGGGGTGAAAAATGAGTTTAATAGTTTTCAGTCTCAGAATCAAGGCTGCCATCATGTGGGGGAAATTAGAGGTAATTGTAAGGTCATTGTCTAAGACTGATTGATGTTTCCAGAAATGGTGATTCTCAGGCTACCTTACCTTCTAGTTCTTCTTTGGGATCTCTACTACCCCACCCTGAAACACCAAGCTTGAACTCTCTGACCTGCTTGTTTATGTCTTGACAATCCTAGACAATCCTTTCATTCTCTCCTTTCCCTGGTTTCTTATTATTTATAAAAGTTATCACCATGTGAAATTATATTATATACAGCATTTATTTTGTTTTAAACTTGATATTCGTTCCAGTCCTAATTAGTTCTACTAAAATGTAAGCCTCATGAGGACAGGAAGCTTGCTTAATACATGTAAGTACTAGGAACAAATCTTTCAACATGTTTATTGGCTTATTTATCTGCTTAGGTATCTAGTAGTGGTGATTAAATTGCTTTACATTTCTTTCTTAAAACTACACTGTCTCATGTGATGTGATCTCTGCCGCACCTTCGTTCTCTCTTTTGATGTCATTATAAAATGCTGTCTTCAGTCTACACCTTTAAGGGAAGCCAAACATCACAACTGTTTTTTTCTTTAACAAAAGGCAGTTACTTCTTTAGATTTATCTATTTTTTTTTAACTTACTGTTCCTTGTAATTCCTTTCCTCCCTGCTCAGCTCATGTCTTAGAAGTGACTGTGCACTCTGCTGCATTGGCCCCGTTCTCTCCAGTTTGATTTGTGCTATATTCATATTTTATAAATTCCCCTCATCAACATACTTTCATAAAGCTTCTTAGAGCCAAATCTAAAAGTGCCTGTATTATACTTATTCTGACCTTTCTCAGTTCCCACCATGCAACTGGCCATGCTTCTGGCTTTGCTTTCAGTAGCACATGGTCCCATGTGCTTCTTGAGGGAACTCTGGGACTGACTAATTTTATTTCTAACTCTGCAATTTATGGCTTAACTCCCTACTTCTTCTCTTCCTGTCATCCATCTGCAATCACCAGCCAAGGAACAAATCCTTATAGTCCTATACTTATAATTCTTATTTTCCACAGTGTCCCTTGGAAATCTTGTTTCAAAATTTAAATTTCCTTGTATCTACAAATAGTCCAAAACAGATTTTTTTCCATTAGTGTTGCTGTGACTGGTTGCTCTAATTTGATCTTCAGAAAGATAGCAAGTTCCACCAGGCACACTTTGGGAGGACGAGACCAGTGGATCACTTGAGTCCAGGAGTTTGAGACTAGCTTGGGCAACATGGCAAAACCCCATCTCTACCAAAAATACAAAAACTAGCCAGGCATGGTTGTGTGCACCTGTAGTCCCAGCTACTAGGAGGCTGAAGTGGGAGGATCGATTGAGTCTGTGAGGTTGAGGCTGCAGTAAGCCATGATGGTGCCACTACACTCCAGCCTGGGCAAGACCCTATAAAAAAAAAAAAGAGAGAGAAAAGAAGAAAAGAAAAAAGATACTAAGTTGAAGTTGAATAAACAGCTCCATGTGGACGCATATTTTTGACTATGTGTATGTGCAGACAATTTTGGGCTCTGAAGACATTACACCAGGCAGAGAAACACCTTGCTTTTGTGGATCTTGTTTTCAGTTTGCGTATTTTATTATTCAAGATAATTTTTTTTTGAGATAGGGGCTCAATATATTGCCCAGGTTGTTTTCTAACTCCTGTACTCAAGCAATCCTTCTGCCTTAGCCTCCAGATAAATCTTTAAAAGGACTTCTTACATTTAATTGGGTTTTGAATTGATATTGTCTCTATTAAAGCTGTGCATTCAAACACGTACTTCAACCTACAAATCTTATGAGTCTATTTTTACATTTAGTTATTATATAAGAATAGTCTCTTTCATTTGTTATCTTATTAACATTTGATTAATTCAAATTTAACAGTTGAAATTTTCCTAAACAATTAATTACAATTCTAATTTAGCTAATTAAATTCCCTTGAACATTTTAAACCTCATTTACACATATAATATATGTGACTGTGTCAAACACCTCAAATGCCTTGAGGGGCAGACTTACAAACCTAACAAATCATTTTCAGCACATAGCAACTTAAAAAATAATAAGGAAACATATACCCATAGTAAATCAGCCTCTCTTAACATTTTAATGCTATTTCCAAAATTGAATCAAATGTACTTACACTGTTTAATATCCCAAATCTGGAATTGATTATATGTTTTAAATTAAAGTCATAATATTTTTAAGTATTTCAAACTCTTTAAATAAAACAACTAGAATGGCACAATGATATGAAAAGTACACTTAAATATATTCCATAATGTTATTAAGAGTATGGGTTTGATTTACTTTATCTCTATTCTTAATTATTTAAACTTTCCTGGGGTGGCAAAGTCTCCAGTACAATTAAAGTAAGTAGTTTTACCATCCATGGATGGCTGAGTATACCAGGTTGAAAAATTAGAATATCAGTATGATGAATTATTGGTCAGAGACTGACCTGATTTGTATTTTTCAAAGATGGCTCCTGGTTGCTGAGTAGAGAAAGATTGAGGGAGGTTAGAAGGTACCCATCTGGTAGTGACCCTTTTGTTCTGTGTAACTCTTCAGTGGCTTTTCACGGAAAGGGCCTTTATTTGGTTCTCCCAGGGTACTCCTTATTAGCTCCCAAGGCTCTGTTCCTTCTTGTACCTCTCTTTTCTGCTATGGCCCTACTTATTTCCCCGCTACTGCATGCCCTTTTAACTCCTTTTCTGATGTTCGATTTTTATTTCCTCCCAGTTTTACTACCATAGATAGAATGGGATGCTTACATTCTTGGGGTAGAGGACAGTTGGTCCCCAGGAAGAGAATGAGTTAAGGGAGAGAGAGAGAAGAAAAGAATGAATTCTTTACACGTAGACAATAGACATAGAAAAAAACCTAAAAGTGTACATAGCATATGTTAACCTGGGTTATCTTTGTGGAACCTTATGGAGTACTTAACTTTGTGCTGTATGACATGATGTGTTTTTGACAAAGAACATATACTATTTCTATAATCAGTTAAATAAAAATAATTATGAGAAATGCAAATCAAGGGGATTAGTGTGGCAATAAAATCAGAAAAATAGAAGTGAATCTTGGTGAAGAATTGAGCCTAACCATTTAAAAAATTACTATTATGAAATATTTTATCAATACATAATTGTAGAGTAAAAATTGCTTTTAAAATGGCAGAATTTGATGCGTCTTTTCAGCCTGGTTGTGAGTTATAGTCACTGTGAGTAGGTTCATTTTGAAATGGTATCAGCTTTTCAGAGTGATTGATTCCATAGTGCAATAATTACAGTCTTACAGAAGTAAGACCAATTTGGATTTTGCAGCTCTCAGGGAAAAAGCAGCAGTGCAATAAACAAACATGTAAGCACCAGATTTTTGTGTGAAGCACTACAAGGTGATTTCATAGGGACTCACAGGCAGTGAAAAGGAAACTATTACTTGCCTTAGAAAACTTGATATAATTATGGAATAATCCATAATGGCTTTGTTGACCAGAATAATTATATTTTAACTTCTGATTTATTTAGAAAGGAAATGGATGCTTCTGGATCACATTAATCTATTTTGTTATTTCACACTTATGTTAGTATTTTGAAGTTGCTGTTAAGTTTTTTATGGGGGCACAGTGCTGACTGTGCTTAGACTGACAACATTCATATGACTGAATCGAATAAATTGAATATTGGGGCTCCTTAGCTCAAAAAAAAATTTAGCTTTTGAAAGACTGTTTTGGATGACTCAGAAAAAAAAGGTAGAGGATTTCTGCTGTTGAAGGAAAGCTTCATTGACAAGATTGTGTGAGCATTTTATATATCTGAACTTAGCAAGCTATAACTTCAAAGCCTCCGAAGGGACATTGACAACACAACTAGACAGCTTATACCCCCATAGGTAGTTACTCACCCACTATGCTGAGATGATTTGATGATACCTCAAGTGGTTGAGAAAGATTCTGTGCTTAGGACTTCCCACCCAAGTATAGACTAGCTTATATACTCCGTATGAACTGTGACAGCACATGAATTTTATATACTTCCATTATATTATATTGCTGTGGAAAAAGGGGCACCATAAATGTCTTTTGCTATGAATGCATGAAGAAATAGATGCTTGAGGGAATAAATAATACAACTTCAACACATTTTTTTATTGGAGATTTTTAAAAATTATTTTCGAGACGGTCTCACTATGTTGCCCAGGCTGGTTTCAAACTCCTGAGCTCAAGCAATCCTCCTGCCTTGGCCTCCCCAAGTGCTGGGATTACAGGCATGAGCCACCATGCCTGGCCAGATGGGAGATTTTAATGAAACATATTATACTACATATATGAACTTACGGATAAATTTAATATGGCTAGGTTGGCCAGTTCTCAGCATGGCCAAATTTAAGCCATTTCTTTGAGGCTAAGTAAATCATTCAAAATGAAATTTTACTGATTCAGATTTGTTGTGCTGATAAACCATGACTTGATGTATTAGTCCATTCTCACACTGCTATGAAGAAATACCCAAAACTGGGTAATTTATGAAGGAAAGAGGTTTAATTGACTCACAGTTCTGCTTGGCTGGGAAGGCCTCAGGAAACTTACAATCATGGCAGAAGGGGAAGCAAACATGTCCTTCTTCACATGGTGGCAGGAAAGAGAAGTGCCAAGCAAAAGGGGAAAAGCCCCTTATAAAACCATCAGATCTTATGAGAATTCATTCACTATCATAAGAACAGCATGGGGTAACCGCCCCCATGATTCATTTACCTCCCACCGGTCCCTCCCATAACATGTGGGGATTATGGGACCTACAATTCAAGATGAGATTTAGGTGAGAACACACCCAAACCATATCACTTGATCATTCATTAATAAGGTGAAAAAGCCAATTTGAGTGTTTACTGACCAGTTCCGTGGCAATATACAGAAATACACTTTTTTTGTAATCTGCTGCTTTGCTGGCCTTAGAATGGTGGCCACATTTAAAGAAAGAAAATCAGATTAATGAGATGATATTCCAAATACTGTAACAAAATAGGACATATATTTTCTATATGTAGCACTTTCTTGGCCCAGATACTCTTCAGTAACTGTTGGGAAATTGCTATAAAATACATAAAGAATTGGCCCTATTGTATGCATCTTTATGGTACAATATAACCTCCAGGTTAGGAGACCACATGTTCAAGTCACACTGGGGCCAGTTTTCCGGTTTAAATTTCAGCACAAAGGATTTACTGGAGATATTGGGAAGATTTCTTGACAGAGCTATTTAATACTAGAATGAGTTATTAGGAGCAATTGTAGATTCTCTTGGCAGGCTGTAAATATAGTTCAATTTCTCCTCTGTCCAGGATAGTTTGGGTGGGCCTACCTGAAAGCAGAAGGACAACCCAGACTGGTCCTTCTAGCCCAAAGTTTGTGTGATTCTTTATAACCCAAAAGAAAGCTCCAGTACTTAAGTGATTTAGTAGATCTTTTTTGTGCATTCAAGTAAGAGCCACACACCATGTTGGCTAACTGCCCCCTGTGTGAAGACCTTCATTATTGAGTTGTGTTTTCATTGACTCTAAATTTTTCCCCCTGGGTGGAAATATATGTGCTTGGCCTCAGCTCACAGGGAAATTATTTAATGTATAACTCTGAACTTAATATGTTAAGTAGTAGTAGAACAAAGTAAGCTTTTTTTCTTATATGTGAGGCAAATTATGCTCCTCACAAGAGGTGAGTTCTTATTTCCAAGCTGACAGAATTCCTTCAAAAATTTATATATAATGAGAATCTGGAGGGAAAATAAAATAATAAATAGAATTGGAAACATGTTGTAAGAGTATTAGGTATAATTTTTTTTTGCTCTTTTAACCATTATAGAATTTTCAAGATACTTTAAAAATCTTGTACTTCCTTTATTTTGGAAATAGGTGCTTTCTATACTTTTGTTTTTATTTTCCAAACTAAAAGTGTCCTGAAAATGCATAGCAATTATTAATGCAGTGTGAATAACTTTAAACCACCTGAATATTTAATGAAATAGGCTCAATTCCAACTCTCCTTCTGTCTCCATTATGGATGTAGAAAACAGATTATCTTAGTGTATAGTTCTTTTAAAATAAAGGTAGATATTCTAAGCAAGATGAGAATTTGGACTGTGTATATATGAATATGCCAGCTCAATGCTTAACCTTTTCGTGTCTAAACTTAACACATAATGCATATATAAAATGGGTAAGTTACAGTTATTATGAGGGCCATAACTTCTCAGTTTCCTGTATGTTTAAATTTGAAACTTTAATGTTGTACTAATGGAATTTTGTGTGTTTTATGTATATGCACAAGTCTGCTAGACAGATGCTAAAAATGCCAAAGTGGAACCAGTCAGAATCTAAGAATGTTCTATAAAAGTGATTGTAGGGTTTAGGCATCTTGTTGAGATCACTTTTGGGGTTTGACAAAGCTGGTATAGCTGAGTGGTCTTCAGTATGAAAGAATGTTCATATCTGCCAAGGAGCATCCTTAAGTCTTATGTGAGTGCAGGCTATCTTAACATTGCAGACTACTACAATACCTATGTGCACAGTAAATATTTGCATATTCAATCACTTATTTCCATCAAACTCCTTTATTATTTTGGAAATAAAATGAAAAATATATTGACCGCAAGGCAAAATAACTTTAAAAACCTTACTTTTAAATTTAGAGAGAGAGAATTTGTCTGTGATATTTACTTTACTTGCACAACTTTTATGTTTGTCAGAGAAACAATTATGTAATTGTGTTGACACTGCTTGTTAAAATGTGGGAGAAAGTTAAGTCCGTTCTCTCTTTGGAGATTTAGTTGTTTGGTCACGCTGGCTGTACTATTGTTTTAAATAATGAGCAGAACTCTATATGACTCTAAGCTCCCCAAGCGTGCAGGCAGTGATTGATTTATTAAGCTCTCCCTCCCTTCATTCCTCTCTCTAAACTTCTCTTCCTTCATTCCACAGATTTTTTTCAATGCCTACAAACTTCCAGTTACCCTGACCTAGGCTTAAGAGAAATAAAGAATTTCTCTGCAAGAAGAATATAATCTTTTTTTTTTTTTTGAGATGGAGTTTCACTCTTGTTGCCAGGCTGGAGTGCAATGGTGCTATCTCTGCTCACTGCAACCTCCGCCTCCAGGGTTCAAGCAATTCTCCTACCTCAGCCTCCCGAGTAGCTGGGATTACAGGCATGCACCATGCCTGGCAAATTTTTTTTGTATTTTTAGTAGAGACGGGGTTTCTCCATGTTGGTCAGGCTGGTCTCAAACTCCTGACCTCAGGTGATCCACCCACCTTGGCCTCCCAAAGTGCTGGGATTACAAGCATGAGCCACCGTGCCCGGCCAAAGAACACAATCTTATGAGACAAATAGACAAGAAAATTAGTGGAAAGTATAATGAGTGGAAGAGGGACATAGAAGAAGAGCCTCCATTCTCTCTTAGGATGGTGGTGGGAAGATGAGAGTTATGGGGCAGGTGGTCAGAAAGAGCTTTACAAAGCAGGTAGCAATGGAATTGAGTCTGAAATGTGGAAATATAGGAGTTCTCCATGCAAATGAATGCGAGGACAAAAGAAATTTGGTTGGGGCAGAAGAATGGAGGCTGAGGTTTGTGATGGTAGATGACTCGGCCTTCTACACAGGAAGAACAACTTAAATTGAAGTATGAATGAATGTGTGGGAAATCTTTTGGGGACTGTAGACAGGTTAAACAGCTAGAAAAAGGATAATGTGGAAATAATGGGAAATGACATGTGAAAAATATTCCAGGTTATGGAAAGCCTCATATGGCCTACAGAGAAAATTGGATATTTTCCTAAAAGGAATTGGAAGT
Source organism: Hylobates moloch (assembly GCF_009828535.3). Lineage (NCBI taxonomy): Eukaryota > Metazoa > Chordata > Mammalia > Primates > Hylobatidae > Hylobates > Hylobates moloch. The sequence goes on along the minus strand of NW_026652295.1, from coordinate 38,193,096 downwards.
TGCCAAATAATTTAAATCATAGCGGAGGCCCAGTTGTATGTGTATAGAAAAGTCATTCTGGTGGCAGTGTAGCAGAGGATGAGTTTGAGGGACATGAAACTATTTAGGGTGGTATTACAATAACGCATTGTTCTCAGAGGCAAAGGCAGTCTAGAGTATAGGTAGGTAGCACACATAATCGAAATGGGCCCATTTCAGAAACTGGAGAACTTGGACTTAGGGCCCATATAAATGAAAGGAGTAGTCACCACTTGGCCTCAGCCAGTTGTTGCCATTTGGGAAGACAGAGACACCCTATCACACACATACACACACCCTGTTACACATTTGTTCTTTACTTTTGGCTCTCAGATGAGTGCCAAACATTTTAAAAAACATGAATGGGTCAACACTATACTGATCAAACAAAATAAATCCTTGGGCCAGATACAGCCTAAGTCAGTATATCATTGAAGTGTGTTCTTTTGAATATTGATCTTTGAAAAATGTCTTCTGTGGTCAAATAAATTAGAAGCAACTGACACTTGACAAAACTGATTTTAAAATTCACAAGGAAAGGAACCTGTACAAGAATAGTCAAGATAATTTTGGAAAAGAACAAAGATGGGTAGACTTGCTTGGCAGATATCAAACTGTATTATAAATCTATGATAAGTAAAATAGTGTTGTATTGTCAGTTTGTTTACTGACAATAAACAAATAAATTGTTGAGATAAAATGGTTAGCTCAGAAATAGACCCATGTATATATGAGAACTTAGTTCATGATATAAGTGGCATTTAAAATGTATCAGGGAATAATGGATCATTTAATAAATGGTACTGGAGAAATTAGCTATTAACTGAGCAAAAACAAAGTTAGATTCTAACTTGTGTTACTAAAAAGCATAAGTTAAATAACTAATAAGAAAACAATAAATAGAGGGAAATGCAGAAAGCACATTTATCATGTTGGAGAACTGAAGGCCCTGCGAAGACATAAAATGCAAAAAAAATGAAGAAAAAAAATTTGACTTAATTAAAATAAAATTTTTGTACAACAAAGACCACTATAAGCAGTATTAAAAGGTAAGCTACTATCTGGGAGAAAATATGCAACATAAGCAGAGGATTAGTATGATTAAATGGAAATAACTCCTCCCAATGAATAAGAAGAGACTCAAAATCTACTACAAAATTAGTCAAAGGCCATTAACAGGCAGTTCCCTAAAGAGGAAATATAATTGGTCAAAAAACATATAATGTGAATATAAAATACGAATATGAAAATGTTTGATCACGTTACAATCAGATAAAAGAAAATTTAAAATAAGAAATATCTCTTTCTCTCACCAAATTGGCAAAATAAAAATTGGATAATATCAAAAGCAAGTGAGGAAACAGGAGCTCTTCTGTTACAGGTCTGAATATACATTGGCAAGGCCACTTTAGAGGACATCATTGTCCGTATCTATCAAAACTGAATGTATACCTGCTGCATGATCCAGAAATTCTACGTTTAAACATCTACTACAGAGAAATGGTAAAGACTGTTGTTCCTTCCAGCACTGTTTGTGATGGCAAGTAATTGGAAAGGATCCAGTTGTTCATCAGCAGAGAACTGGTTAAATAAACGATACATTTATACTGTGAAATACTATACAGACTTAGAGTATAAAAAACGAGGTGGATTTACTGATGTGAGAGACATTGTTGAGTGAACAAATTGTGCAGCAATACATAGAATATTAAGCCAATTATTTAAAAAGGGAAAAAGACATGAAGCAGTGCTGTATGTAAAATGTCTGGAAGTATGCATACAAAAGGGATAACTAACAGTGTCAACTACAGTGAAAGTTGGAGGATGAGGAGGAGAATTATATTCAAAGGAGACTTTAAATGTAAATATTTTTAACAAGCATGTATTCATGCATTTATGAATTACTTGTATAATCAAAAATAAGTAAGGGTATTTTCAGTAATGGGAGAAACTTGAGCCTGTTTATTTTCTAAAGAGGAGCAATTAATATAAAGGGAGAAGTAGAAAATACAGGAGAGGAGTTAATTGATGGAGAAAGGTCCCTGAGAGATAGGAAAGAAGGGGTACAATCTAGAATTCAGTTGGAAGAGTTTAGCTTTAGATAGGAGGATGGCCAATCTCTATGACCAGAGAGGAGGAGGAATAGATGAGACTAAGAGAGATAAACTTCTGTTTGTGGGGGTGGAGGCTGAGAGTGGAGAGACAAGCTGGGGAATTTGCTTTATGATGACCTCCATTTTAGCTTCAAAGAAATAGTTTGTCCCCCACCACCCTGGTGTCTTGTCCTCCTTGCTGTAGATACCAGTAAATATGACTGTCTTCCCCACCTGTTCACCTCAATCACATTAAATGTTATAAGCCTCTCGTTACTATCAGACTCTTTCCTCCTGTCATCTTTGTAAAGAGTAGCTTGTTAATGCCATTCCATATGCCCCCACATCCTGTAGTGCTGTGCTGAAAACAACAAGGTCCTAATAATGGGCCATACCAATGAACTAATTTCGACTATTTAAAAGGACACGGGAAACTGCTTTCAGTGGCTTGCCTTCTTAGTTCTGGTATATTCTGCTGTATACTCAAGAGTTATTCTGTTTCCTGTGGCTTCAGAGGACCACATTCCCAGCTTTATGCCCAGAGAAGTCTATGAAACCACCCCCCACTGGCATCCTACAGAGTTGGGTTTTTTTCCAGCCTCACAAAGCCCTCTGTTGTTCCTCTTTAACAGTCAGCTAACTGAAGTTAGGGAGAACTGGTGGGGAGCACTTCTGCCCTTTCCCTCTCCTTTAGATTTTAAGAGCCTTCCAGCAGCTTGACCTTACCTTTTGTGTAAAATATATTTAGTCGCTCATTACAAGTTGCAATCCCTTTTTGGTCCTTGGGTTCCAGATGGGGAACTGAAAAGAGTTTTTAGATGTCAGGCATCAAAGGAAATTGAGGAAAATATCTGCATTATTCTTTCCTCTGCTCTGAATCTTCTGACGTTCCTAGAGGCTGTGCCCCAAGTCTCTGGTACTTTCTCCTTTCACATCTGCCTTTAGGAGGAAAACCTCAAAAAGATTAGTAATTCTTTTCTGTTTTCTATTCTTTTAATCCTATTGTAAACATGTTGATGATAAAGTCACATCCTTTGCTTCTCTCTGAATGGTGATACAGATTTTTTGTTGTAGTTAATTTTCTTTCCTGTTTTTAACCATCCTAGATAGTGGTGTTATAAAACAGTACTTTGCAAGATTGTGCTATGTAATTAATGAAAATCAAGGTACTCCAGAGGAAAGTATTGTAAATCTGCACTGCATTCCTACCTGTAAGATGCTCGCTACAGGCTGTGTCAGCAACAAAGGTGTGGTTTTAAGATAAGAACAAATGAAAAGTAGTGGAATGTGCAGTTTAATTGTAGATAATTTAAACCGTTATATTGATCTTAATCTGTGTATTCTGATTAGCCCTTGAATTTTAAAAACATGAAGCCAGTATTCTTAATCTCTAAGACTTCTAAGCTATTTTTTCCTACTAACTTCTGTGAAGAGCAACTTTGAGACAACTGTTTAACTGGATATTATTCTACCAAACATATCTGATTATTATTAGCTTTATGAAAAGATGGTAGATTTGTTTTATAACTTAGGTTGTAGAAAGAATATTATATTTGGAATCAAATAGACTTTGGCATTACTCTTATCACTTACTAAGTGTGACCTTGATATAGTTAACTTCTCTAAGGCTAAATTTTCTTATCTCTAAAATGGGAGATAATAGAAGTCTCAGAATCAATTACCTATAGAATGAAAGAGGAAGAATATGTCTAAAAGAAAAAAAATCATAAGTTCAGTTTTGATCAGACTGAGTTTGAAGTGCTACAGAAAAATTTAAATATATGAATGTTGATTGCTTTAAGACTAAAGTTTTTTTGTTTGTTTGTTTTGGGTTTTTGTTTTGTTTTGTTTTGTTTTTGTTTTTTTTTTTTTGAGACGGAGTTTTACTCCTGTTGCCCAGGCTGGAGTACAATGGTGCAATCTCAGCTCACTGCAACCTCCACCTCCCGGGTTCAAGCGATTCTCCTGCCTCAGCCTCCTGAGTAGCTGGGATTACAGGCATACGCCACCACGCCTGGCTAATTTGTATTTTTAGTAGAGACGAGGTTTCACCATGTTGGTCAGGCTGGTCTTGAACTCTCGACCTTAGGTGATCCACCTGCTTGGCCTCCCAAAGTGCTGGGATTACAGGCATGAGCCACTGTACCTGGCAAGACTAAAGATTTTTTAGTTTATTGAGACTGTATTGTTCATTGCACTTAGTAAGATGATGCTATATCTCTACTATCCATAAGCTAATACTAGGATATGTGTCTCGTGGAATTTTGTGAACACTATTCCCTCCTATTTTCCCCATATCTCTCCTCATAGTGTGCCCCTAGAAGACTCCTCGTGTGATTTTTGCCCAGCCAAGACTGGTTTCATCATCTTTGCTGCCATGCCCCTCTAGTTCACAGGCCATAGTTCCATAGGCCATAATTGTCTATGGCCTGCAGGGTAGGTTGACATTACCTAGCTGAAGAGTCTTTTCTGTTCCTTTTTCCTGATCCCTCTATGAGTGATCTCAATCAAGCCACATCTTTCTGCTTCAAACTCTGGCTCCTAAATCTCATTAGATCATTGTGTATCCATGATGCAAATAAAGCCATGACGATTATTAGAAGCTTCATGAGATGTATTTTTATTTACCTTTCTATGCCAAAGGGCAGTTTTCCTCTTGATTATTATCCATTGAAATCAAAGTATGTTTGAATTTTCCCAAAAATGTGCAAAATGTCTTCCATTTTACACAAAATTGGAGTCAAATAAGAAGGTCTTATTTGGCAAGTAATCCTGAGACTAGAAGTATGGAGAAAAAGGCTCATAACTTAAATCTAAACTAGAGCTCCATGTGCTCCAGTCAGTGTACAGTGTCACTTTCGGAAGTACTCAAAGGTCAGATTGTATGTGGGCTCTCAGGAATTGCAGGAGTTAGGGGAGCTCACTTTCCTCCATTGCTGCTTCTCTCAGCACCCACCACACTGACGGCAGCCACCTGCTACCCTCCCCTGCCATCCTGCAGTGCTCAACTTTCCGCCTTCCAGTCTCTCTCCAAACTTCTCAGAAAAATCCTCCCCTGAAGATAGGCCCTTTGTCTTTTCATTTCTGTGCATGTCTCCCCTACTTCTTCACCTAGATTCTCGGATCTCTGTTTCCACCTATTCAGACGGCTGGAGGACCCAGAAGCTCCATTTACACTTGGCAAGGAAAAGGATGGAGTCTCTAGGAAAGCACAGTTTTCTCACTTGGCCTTTCTAATTATAAATTTTTGTAGAGGACTTTCTTTAAATGCTTTCTGTCTCTCCAGACACATTTATAAGTCAGCCCTTTGGGTTTTTAAAAATTATAGATTGATGTGTAAATTAGAAGGTTATACAGGTGAATATGTGCACATGCTCAGATATTTAAAGATGCTTATCTTGGTGGTTATCTTTATTTTACCTTGCACTGCAAATTTCTTGAGAAGAAGTTTTTTTTTTTTCCTGTAAATTCACAAAGCACACGGTACCAGGCTTCTCATATGATATCACAAATGCTTAAGAAATGTGATTGATCAATTTACTGACGGAGAACTCAGTATTAGGATTTTAGGAAAAAGTATTTTCTATTTTCTTTTGTATCCCTATAAAAGAAACCCAGAGTAACCAGTTCAGATTTTATGCACGATTCTGTCCTAATAAATTTCTATAGACAATGAATTTCCCTCACATTGTTGTATAAAACTTTGTGGTTTCATTTCAGTTGCCTCCTTAGATGGTCATCTGAAAATGATTATATATTGAATTAATCTAAGTGTTTATTCTGAAGGATCATAGGAAAAATATCGGTCAGAAATGCTACAGCAAATGCATTTTTTATAATGTAATTATAAATTATGTAAATAAGATAATGTAAATAAGATAAAATAATGTATAATGTAATGTAAATATATACTTTTTATAATGTAAATAAGATAAAAATGTAGCCTTCACTTTTCAATACTGTATGCTGGACTTCAAACTGAAACATTTAGAACTGGATTATGTTCAGAAGGGGTCATTTTCTTCTATTAAAGTTTCATGCATTTCTGTTCTTTTACCAGATTTAAGCTGCTTATTATTAATACTAACACAAAATGGTTTCTTCAGAAACTTGGGAAATAATAAACAGCCTCATTTAGAGAGCACTCTGGCCTGGATTTGGTCCATGAACTTATGGATGTGAAGCTGTTTAGTGTGCTTAAGACCTCAAAGATCCTTTAAGAGAGGCTGTTTGGATTAGGTGCCCCATGATGTGTTTGCTTCTTGCAAAGTTTGGTTTGAAGTAGTTGGGACAAGACTGTGAACAAATCCCTGAGAATCATAGAACTGGGAAGGATCTCAAGAGATCCCCTTACTTAGCCCCTGTATCCAAGGAGGAGAATTTACAAATCATTCAAGACAGGGAGCTGCTGATCCTGTTTTAGCGAGATATCCAAGAGTGGGAGTCCTGATTGTGCCGAAGTGACTGTTTTAGAAGAAAGCACCCAACATTCTTGTCTTCCTGTCACACACGAAATGTGAACAATGATGGGTGGGATAGCCATTTGGTTTCTTGGGTGGTTGATGGTGTGAGGGGATTGCTTACAACATTTCAAAACCTGGAAGATGCCGATATTTAGTTTAGTTTTTTTCTTTCTTTCTTTCTTTCTTTCTTTCTTTCTTTCTTTCTTTCTTTCATCGGAGTGTTACTCTTAGCATTTATCTGAGTCACTTTATAGCAGGGGTTGCAAAACTCAACATTCCATGGAGGGCAAACAATTAATCTGTAGTAAACTAGTGAGGGCCAGATGGAGTGGTGGTATCTGTGCTTAAATTGGGGACTAAGACTACTCAGACTGAATTTTTTTAAAAAGACAGTGTTGACCAAACAAATGCTCTGCTAGCTATATTTTGCCTATGGGTCTCTTTCTTTGTGACTCTAGTTTAATAACCAGTATGCCCACAGATGTATAAATTACCAGTTAATCCATGCTTGCAGTTTCATTTTTTTCACACAAAACAATTTTGGTTGTGTGGGGTAACTGTTTCTAATCTAGATATTCTTGGCCTTGGATATTCCTTTCCAAAATGATTGATGATTTGGTTTAGGTTGACGAAGGCTAGCCATGTAACCTACTTTATTTCTCCATCAGGATTTATAACCAGATCAATATATCATAGAACTGAAGCTGTAAAAGATCTTAGAATGATGTTGCCAGAATATGCTTTTATTGTATTTTATTTTTATTTTTATGACATTTATTTACCTACTTATTTAGAGACAGGGTGTTCTTGTCACCCAATCATAGCTCACAGTAACCTTGAAGTCCTGGGATCAAGTGATCCTCCCACCTTAGCCTCTCGAGTAGTTAGGACTCCAGGAGCACACCACACACCCAACTAAATTTTTCTTTTTTTTTTTTTGGTAGAGACAGGGTCTTGCTATGTTGACCAGGCTGGTCTCAAACTCCTGGGCTGAAGCAATCCATCTGCCTCCTGTGCTAGGATTACAGGCATAAGCCACTGCCCTGGGCCAAAACATGCTTTTAGAAAGGACAGTATCTAAACTAGGGGAACTAAACTCACATGCCTGTACACAGGACTTCTATGTTGTACACCTCTAGGGGGCACGCTTCACAGTAGCCTACACAAATGGCTAGGCACTGCACAAAGGTGAGGGGGCACCGGCATTCGCATGGACCGCACTGTGATTATGCAGTGATGCAGCCCTGCTTTCAAGTCGAGGCAAGTAACGTACCTTTAGGAAGCAGTTGATTCTAAGATGTTAGGGAATGGTGGGGACCACAGCAAACTGAAGAACGTGTCTCACAAAAAGGCATTCAAATTTAGTTAAGTTTAAACATTCCTGTAGGCAAGTTTTACTGCCAGCTTGAGATCCTTGCTGTCAATCAAGGACTAAGAGGTGTCTTTCAGATCACTCTGGAAACTTTGCAATAATTATGATTCTCTCGGTTGCATATAACTGAATTCCAACTCAAAGCAGAGAGGATTTCTTGTCTCACATAACTGGTTTAGCTCAAAGAAGAACTGAAGGGAGTGATATAAAAATCAGGGCCCTTGGCTGGGCATGGTGGCTCACGCCTGTAATACTAACACTTTGGGAGGCCAAGGTGGGTGGATCACCTGAGGTCAGGAGTTCGAGACCAGCCTGGCCAACATGGTGAGGCACCCCCCGTCTCTACTAAAAATACAAAAATTAGCCGGGCGTGGTGGCAGTTGCCTGTAGTCCCAGCTACTCAGGAGGCTGAGGCAGGAGAATTGCTTGAACCCGGGAGGCGGAGTTTGCAGTGAGCCAAGACCGTGCCACTGCACTCCAGCCTAGTGGACAGAGTAAGACTCTGTCTCAAAAAAAAAAAAAAAAAAAAAAAAAAGAAAGTTAAAAAACATTAGCCGGGCATGGTGGCTCATGCCTGTAATCCCAGCACTTTGAGAGGTTGAGGTGGATGGATCACCTGAATTCAGGAGTTCAAGACCGGCCTGGCCAACATGGTGAAACCCCATCTCTACAAAAATACCAAAATTAGTTGGGCATAATGGTGGGTGCCTGTAATCCCAGCTACTCGGAAAACTGAGGCAGGAGAATCACTTGAACTGAACCCGGGAGGCGGAGGTTGCAGTGAGCCGAGATCACACCATTGCACTCTAGCCTGGTTGACAGAGGGAGACTCTGTCTCAAAAAAAAACAAAAAAAAAATCAGGGCCTTCACTGTTTGACCTGGGTTCCTGACATAGCCATAGTCCTTCACCCATCTGAACTTTACTTGGCCCTGCTTCCTTGTGCTGAAGGGCAGGGGATACGGCCTCTAGTAGGGACCCCAGTAAAAAGAAAACTTATTTTCTTCTCAAAATCTATACAGGAGACACGAAGACACTCTTTTTTGCTCGGCTTGAGTCATGTCACCAGCTTCTTGAAATGATGTAATAGCTGTTACAGGTGGGGCAGTGGTTGGAGGAACCAAGATGGGATCAAGTGGTATGACTGGCCAGGCCTGAGTCATGGGGTCCATACACCTGCCTGCCCCTCCTGAGCTTGTAGAAGGAGACTGGGAGCCTATTACCATAAGAGGGACTAAGAAAGCTTGCTAGGCAGAAAAACAGACCTCTCAAAGTCTAGTATTCTCTTAAATTCCCCGGAAGTGTCGGCCTCCTCACATTTTTTTCTCCCTTCTTTGCAGCACAGGAAATGCCCTGTGATCCAAATCTTGCTGGAAATTTTACAAGTTCCATGTTCATTTGGCTTAACCAATGAGAAGATTATTTTTATATATGGCAAAACTGAATTGTGTTAATTGTGCTAATTATGAATTGCTATTGTTTTTGGTTAAAATCTCTAAAATTTAAGCTACTGAATTAATGCACTGTGAGATATGCTGAAAGTGAAACAGTTAAGAGTCATTTACCATATTTCTCTATAAAAGATCCAGTTGCCCCTTGGGACTGCTTATGAGGGATTGAGAGACTTTATTCTAGAAAGAGGGCTACAGTAGACAGAAGTTAACTGCCCTGGGGATTTCAAGATAACTGAGTTTCACTTACTTGGGATCTCAGAACTGTGTGAAAGGCAAGTATGGATAAGGGGGAACTGTATATTTAAAATAGGGGAGCTTAATTTTCATTCTATTCCAAATTAGTTGTGTTGATATTATGCAAAGATTTTTTGTCAGATTAAACATGTATATAGCATATTTCTGTTAGCTTAAAAAATTTGTCCTTAGTACTAATTGGTTTGTGTTTTCTGAGTGAACTAGTATGTTTTGCTTCTAACCACTGTTTTTAAATACATATAAAATGTATTTGCCTTTGATTTTTAATTTTTCTAAAGCTAAACTGTTAAACTTAACTATTAAACTAAGACTAAACTTTTAAGGTGCTGTTTCACCTGCCCCTCCCCTCTCCAAAATGAAATCAGCCCTGCCCAGTTTTCTAAGTCCAACCTGGTCTTGTCTAAGCATAGTTTGTGTAACTGTTTTTCAGAAATACCTTGGAGGGAATTCTTTGGGTGGACAAAATGTAGTTAGAAGACCTCTGCTGACATCAATTATAAAATCCATGATCCTATTACTATATTTTCTTTTTTTTTTTTT